>NW_027114465.1:2446177-2449932 GCF_000696795.3 Halyomorpha halys | reverse complement strand
ATATATATTCAATAAAGGAGATCAGAAAAAAAAATCATCAGTGAGTTCATACCAACTGAGCTAATAATTCCAGGCAACTATAATTAAGATAGGAGAAAATATGAGAGGAGAGAAATAACTGATGGTTCTTTAAAGGTGAGGGTTGGCGGAATCTACGGACTCGTTTTTCGTAAAATGATGGGTTATCTGGATGTTTCGGTCATATCATTACTCCTTGGTATAATAACATACAATATAATACAACGTAATGTATGAATACAATATAAGAGTCATTAGCGAGCTCAAAGAAGCTTAAGTTGACTGGATATAAGGAAATCACCGGCAATGAAAAAGCTGACCACCTCGCTAGAAACGAGGCTGAGCACCCTTCTATAGAACTAGAACCTTTCCTAGGCATTTCCAGAAGGCATCAGCGAAATGAAGTCCTGGAATGGACGTGGGAGATTGCAGACAAGGAGTGGAAGGAATGTATAGGACTAAGACTGACCAAGATTTATTAGTACTTAAACCCTCTACTTCTAAAACTAAAGGCCTAATCAGAAATGGACTCAGATTGCAAATAGGTCTTGCAGGTCATTGCAGATTTTAAAGACATCTAAAGTTTTGTAGTTGGCGATGAAACCTGCCGCATATATGGACAGGCCTCGCAAACTGCACTACATTACATAGCAGATTGTGACCAGTATGCGCCACAAAGACACACTCTGATAGAATCCTAGAACATGATAGATTGGGCATACCTTTTAAATTTAATATCTCTATAGAACTCTATAGATTGGGCATCCCTTTTAAATTTAATTAGAAAGTCAAAAAAGGTTCAAAATAGAGGAATAAGATATATTATAGAGCCATTCCAGTGGTTTGTCTTGAGGATGGCAAAAAGGACCAATATCCATCCGTCATTACCAGTACATAATATAGGTTTTTTTTTAAAGCCCGATAGAACTTGAAATTGTAAAAAAATAACACAAAAAATTAAATTGTAATCAAAATTTTTTTTTTATTCGAAAGATCAATACGTGACATTAACATTTGAAAATGATTTCGGGCATATGGGCACCGCGGCTGTTCTTGACGAAGCGCATTCTGTAAAATTGTGTTCAGCGATGAGGCGCATTTTTGGCTTAACGGGTTTGTTAATAAGCAAAATTGCCGCATATGGTCGTGCGATTTGACACCTCTCGATTATTTCCTGTGGGGCTACGTGAAGTCACTGGTTTATGCTGATAAACCAGCAACAATTGACGCCTTGGAGGCCAGCATTGTTCGTGTTATTCGTGACATACGGCCAGCAGTGCTCGAAAAAGTGGCCCAAAATTGGACGTCCAGAATGCGCTTCGTCAAGAACAGCCGCGGTGCCCATATGCCCGAAATCATTTTCAAATGTTAATGTCACGTATTGATCTTTCGAATGAAAAAAAAATTTTGATTACAATTTAATTTTTTGTGTTATTTTTTACAATTTCAAGTTCTATCGGGCTTAAAAAAACACCCTATATATATTATATGATATGATATATTAATATAACGTTTATTGCGTGCATTATAGAATGTAATTAAAAATGTATAATGTAAGATTATGGATTCTATAATATAATAAAATGATATAATATTAATTACAACAATTTAATACTAAAAAAAAAAATTCTTTTATAAATTTCATTTCCTTGGATGCTGTACCATCCATCTTGAGCTGCTCTGAAAAGTAGTTTTTGTTTTTATTATGACTTATCATTTGGTTTTCCCGTTATGTTTTGGTTCGAACTTGTTTCTTGATTTCGGTTTTTTACTATTGATCTTCGTGCTACTTTTTCGCTTAAGCGACTAATCAATTTTAGCAGTCAGTGTTTTCGACTGAGTGGGCTCTTACCAGAAATAATTGCTTAATTAATCGATTAAGAAGAATCTGATCGGTATCTCCTTTTTGTTTGTTTTTTTAAGTTAAAGTGAACATAAAACAATCCTATGCAATCTTGATATAAATAAATAACAATTTTGTTTGCAGTTATGTTAACTCAATATTTTAATACATAATATGTTTTATCTTAGTATAAAGATGGATTAATATGTTTATTTATGTGATATTGTTTATAGTCTTATAATTTTTTAATAATTAAAAAACATTATTTTTGTTCTGTTCCAGGTATACACCAGCTTTATACATGATGTTTATGATACTAGGAAACAGGTATGAAATCAATTAATGTTTTTCAAAACATGCTATACCTAATCAAGATATTATAATATTTTAAATAATTAACTTTCATAAAAATTGAAAGATTCTAATGAGTTTCGCAAATCTTATAATTTATTTGTATTAAAATATACCCGACGGTCTATAATAAAACATATTTGGTGTTACATAGATAAAGTATAGCTAGATTATGATTTTATACAGTATTCTCATTTTTTTACAGTGTTTAATATGTTTTTTATTACAATTATAAAAAAAATAAATTAATTATACTAAATACCCTAATATTTTTAACATTCTGCATATCACTTTGTAATTATATCCAATCACATTTCATTAAAAAACTTGGAAAAACCGTGCATTACAAATTATTAAACTCAGGAATAAATAAATAGTTTTAAACATTAAAATTAATTACATCCTTTTAAATCTAAAAATAATTGTCCTCAATTTATCCTCTTGCACCATGTCTATGTCTATTATTTTCCCATTAGAACTATCCATCAATTATTTTACTGCTTCATAACATTTGTAATTTAAAAAAGTTTATTTTTATACTTCATTTCGTTTAATTACTCTAATTATAACTGCCATAATTGGCCACGTCTGTGGTTGCACTCGTTGCAAATCCCACTATTTTCTGAAGAGTGTGTAAGAGTATCACACTATTTTGTACTTTACTTCGTCTGAAAAATAATTGTTGAATTTAAAACTAGAAGAATGTTTATATTTTAAGGACCTAGAAAATTATTGAATGTTTTTTACATAGTTCTGATTGGTATAAATGACTATTCCAGTAAAAAATACGAAAAACAAAAAATTTATTTAATTAATCTCGAGGCCTGTGATATGTACATTTGTACTATAATGTATAGTTACTATATGTAATTTACGTGCAGTTATTATAGTTTTTTTACGTTTATATTTTTAATTAATATTTATTTACATGTAATGTTCTCTTCATATTTTGTAATATACCACAATATTGTTTTTTAGTCAGTTATTTACATTCATCTATTCTGCATTCGATTCTATTCTATTCTCTTTAATTTTAGTTAGTGTTTCCATTAAAACAACTAATGATAATCATTTAAATATGGTTATGTAATATGAATAAATTATAATGATAATATGTAATATTATAATTTATTATACTATAATATGTTAATTATAGTATGTTTGTCTAATTCTATCAAATGCTTTTTGTCCCGTGATGCTCGGCTAAATAGATATCGATATTCAATTATAAAAGATTTATAATGAAAATATATGGATATGTTTTAAAAATTTTTAAAATTAAATAATATTTATTACAATAATTTATAATTTTTTATTGACATTTGGTTTTTAATAATATTATCCGGAATTGAAAATTCGATTTTTTATTCACAAATAAAAAGTCATAAACTTGCTAAATGCTTGAAAGCACAAATTTTGTGCTCTACAAAGTTGTAGAAATATTTGTTAAAAAATCGAGCTTGATATTTAAAAAATCTTTAAAATAATTTCTCTTTTGCTAGTTACATACTATTCGTTGTTAGTTACTCCAGCTAAACAAACT
>NW_027114465.1:2389227-2446041 GCF_000696795.3 Halyomorpha halys | reverse complement strand
TAGAATATACCTTTTTTCAAGCGGGATTGTATCGAAAAATGTATGTATAAAAAAGTAAGGGGATGATTATTTTATTTAAATCAAATACTCTTCATTTCATTATCTACTAACTGTTGTTATAGTTGAACATTTTTAAGATATTTGTCGAAATTCACAAAAAAAAAGATTTTTCGAGTTCCTGACTCAAGCTCACTTCCTATTCATCAGTGCTTAATACCTTACTACATTGGACTTAATAAGATATTACCTTAACTAGATATCACTTAATAAGTTTACAAAACATTATAAAAATCAAATTTAATTTAAGTTAAAAAATTATTATTCATTCAGAGGGGTTATATAAAGTTATACAGTCTTCACCATATTTTATATTTTCATAAATTTTAGTTTTCAAAACAAATATTTTATTCCATAAGAATAAAACTTTCAAAGAATATTTAACCTTATTTTGGTTCCTATTCATTCCTATATTCTCAGTGCCCTGGTGTTCCTCAAGGTAGTATTCTCGGTCCCATCCACTGCACCGTCTATACAGCTTGATTGGGATGTTACCAATCCTAACACTATCCTCACCACGTATGCCGATGACACATGTGTGCTCGCAGTTAATAATAACCCTTTAATTGCATCCCAAACGCGCCAATCCCATATGAGAGCCCTCGAAGAATGGTGTCGAAATTGAAGAATTAAAATAAATCCCAACAAATGCCATCAAATTACTTTTGGCCTTCGTCGTAAACCTACCGACTGCTCTACAGTCTCCTTTAATAATGTTGCTCTTACCCCTGTTGGACATATCAGCTACCTTGGGCTGCAATTGTACTAACGATTCACCTGGAATCCTCACACAAGACTAAAATGGCAGGAAACTGCACGTCGATTCCGACTATTGCAGCACTTACCAGACAAACGGTCTAAGCTTCAATCCATTACAAAAGGCTGATCTTCATGACTATAATAAGGCCAATCTGGACATACGGAGTTGAGCTTTGGGGTTCCACTAAATCTTCAAATTCTTCTCGTACCCAATCCTTACAATCCAAAAAATCTCTCTACTTTGTCACAAATAAAATCATTTGTGAATTTGTTTAACGGGTACCGAAGAGGATCTGAGAGGGTCAATTGGGGAGAGTGAATTTGTCGATCAAGTAAGATATAAATTGTGAAATGGAAAGCAATGGTGAAATGCAAGGAACAAGAAAGGGAAAGAAAAAAGGAACAAATTGAAATATTTACATTTAGTATGTAGACTGGAATTGAGTGTAAAAGAAAAATGTGGGAAAAAAAACTACTTTCTTTCTTTTTTATTATATCCTGTAAATATATGTAATTTATATATGCCCGATCACGGACTGATTAGTATGCTGTGTGATGTAACAACCTGATGTATTTGGGCAGTATGAATGAATAAAACATTTCTCTCTCTTTCAAGAAGTAAATTATTTTTACTATATGGTTCTGCAACGTGGTCAATATTGCTACTGGGTTTTTATACTTGATGATAAGGCGTTAAATGTCAGTTATTATCGTTTCATAATTGCCTCGCCATGTAATCACGTTGATGTTTCCTCATACTATAATTAGGTAATTTAACAATAGGCTTTTATCTTCTAAAAGGTTTTCTAGTCGTTCATTTAGTTTTATTTTTCATTATAGTAGTTTGAAAATAAGAAAACCTAATTCCGTGTTATTATTCATTTCTTTGGCCGTACAGGATAGTTTTAACAATAGATGTTATTGCTTTTACCTTCACCAGAATAGAAGATTAACATTATAATTTTTTTTAAACAAATATGATATTAAACAATTACGATAATCGTTATAAGATCACTTTTAGAAGCTCTTAGTTGCGTTTCCATATTTATCTTATATTTAAGAAAAGTTGATCCTTTTCATTAAACCTTTCTTATACATTTAAAATATTAGTTGCACTATATTATACCTATTTACATGTAAGTTTAAAATGAATAATATTAACCACTACCACTCATTAAAGGTTACCTCGAGGTTCATTACTTTGTAAGGAAGTACTTTATCTAGAACAAAGAGATTATTTTTTCAAGATTACGCTAAATTTATCCCCAATCATAGTATGTATGTAATACAATAGAGGATTACATCAAAGAACGGTTTATGCAGTTCCACTCCCAGTTACCGGCAGTTAAAGGAGCAGTGACCAACAAACTTGGGAAACCCAACCTCAACCCGAAGACTGCAGCTCAAGCTGCTGCAGGACATTCTGTTATGAATTCTATATTTATTAATTCTATTATTGACATTACTTTTATTTTATTTTTTTCTCTCATCATTTAATTTTTCAAATTAGCTTGTTATTTTTATTATTTTTTACCCCATTGTTGGTAATTGTTTTTTTGTTAGGTCTACGAATGTCTTTATTTTTGTTATTAACTTGACTTTTTTCTCTTATTCAGAATTATTATTTTTAGCTATTTATGTTATCTTCATTTTTTTTTTATTATAACATTGTATATAGATAAGAGTGTTTTTTTAGTGGTTTTTGTACGAGACTATACCCCGCATAATCAATTGTTAAAAAAAAAAAAAGTAACTGTTATATTAACCATAAAAGATCCACTAGGTCGGTTTGGTATTAAATAAATATAACAAATATCCTCAATCAAAGGATCCTACTTTATGAGGCTGTGAGTACCCCAGGAGGGCTTCAGAAACCTTAGGGTTCACCAACAGCAACAGTAACAAAATAAAAAATTACCTGCCTCGGCCGGATTCGTATCCGGGTCCATGAAATTTGTAGCAACCTCTGTGCCCCAACATCCCTTTAAAATAAATGATATTGGATAATATTTAATTGTACGAATATATGCACGAATTGTCTAGGATTAAAAAACAAAAATTATTTCTGCGATTTCACTAAATAAATTATAATAATATCAAATATATAATATCATTCTACTTTTCGAAATTGTTCCGATAGAATCACATGTGAAAAAAAAAGAAATGAAAATTAAGGAGATAGTAGCTTCAACAGCTCGTGAACGATCGCCAGCTGAAGGCTGTGATTATCGAATTAACTAAAACTTTTTAAGGTTTCTCAAAAACTGTGGTTTGTCTGTTCACAACTTTCATGCTCTGATTGCTTATTTCTGTTTAATTATGAATTTAATTTGTTCTTATTTAATCGTTGAACATAGTACAGGAATTGTGTCGTATGTTTGCCGGTGTTCCGTGAGAGGGTCCAGTAGATCATATTTTTGAAGACTTATTGTTAAAAATGTTTTTTTGTGTATCTTTCCTTATGTTTGAGGGTAATCATATTCTACTCGGAAGTCAATAAAATTTGTTCATTTATTTCTACGATCCCATTGACATATAGTAGTGTTGTTGCTGTAAATGATCAAGAGCTATTTCCATGAAAAAGAGTTTCTTTGCCATCTTGATGCTCTTAAACAAATTAAGCCATTATTATTGGAAAAATTACAAATTTATAAACACATTATTTGACTAGTAGTTATTAATAATTTTACAATCTTGCTAGTTTTGCAGCGTGAATAGGGTGCATGCACACAATGGCTCACACTATACCATTTTGGATCCGAAGTGGTTGTTTCGTTTAAGTCTTCCCCCTCCAAAAAAAAGGAAGGCGAAAAATCATAATCAAACAGTTTGTTCCGTATAAGAAAGCCATTTTTCTTCTGGGATGCAGAGAAATAATTTTTTTTTTCTCTTGAAATCAAAGTTATCATGCGTAGACTTCATAAAGTGGTTCAGGAGGAAGAGAAGAAATATTGATAGAAAACTTGCCTTACCATTCACCTGAGTGAATTTACTGACTAATAGTATTAGTTTGTACTTTATTATGAAACAGGTCCCAGGTTGTTTTAATATCGTAGATATAAATATTCCAAAAATCCTTGTTTTTTAAGGGGTTTTATACGTATATGGAGGGTTGATAAACCTCTTATTTTTGGAAAGTAAAACTTTTAACTTTGAAAAATATTTCGATTTCCATAACATTAATATATACTTGTCAATGACATCTTTTGTTAAACTGTTGTATTTGCTTTTAGCATCTCAAGAATCCCTTAAATAGATTTTGTATTTGCGACAAAATGATGAAAAAATTTGGGTAATATTTTCGCCGTTTAAGATGGTAAGTGAAAGTTACGTGAATCAGATGTTGTTCTTAACTAACAAATCGGAAGGACATCAGATAACCTCCTATATATGCTAAAGTGCACTTTCTAAAGTGAGGTTAACCATTTTCTGTATAGAGGTTTGGTGGATTTGTTTTCTTGATCAATTCCATTTCACTCAAAATTAGAAAAAAAAAAATTAACAATAGCACAAGTTTTCTGAATAGCAGCTTCTTAAAGAGTCCTAAACAAAGCCTTAAGTCTCTCAAGTATAAAAACAAGTCAATGTTTTGCCTATTGAGGAATCATCGGGACTGAAAGAGATCAAGCTAAATGTAAAAATAATTAATATCTTTATTTTTTATACAGACAATTAGGAGTAAAAGATATCAGTGGGAAAATCATCGGATTTACTATTCATAAAATGTATTTCTTAATGTATCAACCATGGATTGACTCTAAGGGCACTGGACCCTCCAGTCTCTATAAAGTGGATAACTGTCCCTTCATTGGATTAGAGAATAAAACTGGAAGTTGAGAGTGCATGCTGATCACCAAATTACCTTATCATTAATAAGGCCTGGGTTCAGGCCAAGAATTTTCATGGATCGTAATACAGGTCTATAATTAAATATGAACCAAGGTTAGTTAAAATGTTTCTGCATTTTTCCACTAAACCTAAAACCATTTCACAACTAAATATATTAGACTAGTTTCAGTTTCACATAAGCATTAATTTCAACCCAAATGTAACACTGTAAAGAACAGATTCCTTGTTGAACTGAGATATAACTCAACTTCTACTACCAAAATATCGATTATGAAAATTATATTCGATTATAACGACTGACTAAATCGATTGTAGAGGAGGTAGTACCGGAGGCAGACCCAGTTGTGGCTGGTGACGCCCATTAACCAATTAGCCTATTCAGGAGAGAGATTACCCATATCCCTTTGTCTTGGTCCGTCACGGCTCATCCCGATACTATCCTCTGCATCAATCATAATCCATAAATTGGCCCATAATCCATAACTTGATATAATCGAAAAATCCCCATAATGTTCCACAGCGAAGCCACCTCTACTTGCCGTGTAATCAAAACTCGTTTCATATTTTATAGGTAACTACTTATGATTAATTATAACGAAACTTTTAAAGAAAAAAAAATTATATTTTTAGGATAATTTCCTTGTTTAATGTGTTTCACGTCTATGAAGCTGAGATTCGCTTCCAGTTTCGTACAATACTTATGTGATTTGAAAATTAACATTACTAAAATACACTATATATTTCTAAAAAGTATATATAATAAAATATTTAATTAGATTACTGATTTATTATATTGATTTTTGAAAGGTTTACATTAATATTAACACCAACTTCAATGATCCAATTTAATTCTCAACTTTTTATTTTAAAACTTTCAATGTTTCGGCCCTTAGGCCATTTTCAAGGAGATAACCATAATAATTGAATTGTCATAATTCATTAAATTTTTTTTTTCCGGATAATTAACCACACAATTTCAATACAAAACTATCCTTCAAAAATTGTCTTCTATTGAAATTGTATGGTTTATATATAACATGGGCAATTAGCCTGCAAAAAAGACTAATTGGAAACGTTGGAAGTTTTAAAATAAAAAAAATTGAAGATAAAATTGGATTACTGAAGTTTGTGTTAATATTAAAATATTTAATGTAAGCATAATAAATCAATTTCTATTTTACAAAATAATGAAATTTAAACTTTAGTGTAAAATTAATAAAAGTACTTAATATTGATGTTAATTATTTTTCAAAATTGGATACGAAGGAAAACTAAACTTTGTGTTCCTTAGCCGCTTAAAATAAATCCTCTTCATATGGTTTTAAATAAGACAAATTTTACTTGCTAAGTGTTGATTATGGTGAAAGAAGTTTCTTTTTATTGTGAATTGGACTTAGTAACCTGTTATATGAAACGAAGCACCCAGAAGACGTAAATAAACCCATTATTTTTTTATTTATTTTGTTTTTGTTGTGTAATATTTCATTCTTTCATATACAATTAGACATTAGTAGTATAGCTAAGAGAACTCATTCGCATCATATTTAAAGAGAAATATAAATTAAATGATAAAAAAATTAATTTGTAGAAAATAAAATAAATGAATAAAAAAAAAAAGAAATAATAATGAAACAAAACTAATCATCATATTTAAAGAGAAATACAAATTAAATGATAAAAAAAAATAATTTGTAGAAAATAAAACAAATGAATAAAAAAAAAGAAAAGAAATGATAATAAAACAAAAATAAAGTAAAATAATATCTTATTTCAGAAAAATTTCGTCACAACCATCATTTTTGTAGAATACATATTATTTATTTTCTGACTTTGCGAATTCTTTCTAGAATGATCCGTTTTTCTTTCTTTTTTTACTTTACGAATGGTATTGAGATATTATCTGTCCCATATTAAAGTCTACTTTATTTTTATCTTTAGCGTTCAATAATAATACTATTCCACTATTATTGTAAATGAACACACAAACAAAAAATGCTTGTTCGATTTTGGTTTAATATTATTTGGCATAATAATGGAATAAAATTAAAATATAACAAATACCTAGACTAGAATCGGTTTGATAATTTATAGGCAAACTTTACTTATATTGTTTTCTTATTTTAGTCTTGCTTGTTCACTCCATACTTCTATGAATTTACTAGTTCCATTATTATTAAGTTCTAAGATGTAAATTGTTATCATTGTTATTCTGTTCATAAGTTGTATTTCATTCAGTTCATATCATATATTCATTCATTGCATACTTTTGCGTAGTATTTCATTACTAAAATTGGTAACAGTCTATACATTATTATTATTATTCTATCATTGGTTGCTTTTTTCATATTATCTATATTTTAGTTGATAGTTGTTTAGTTGCTTAGTAGTATTTTGTATTACATAAATTACATCCTTTATTTTATCTTTGGTTATCATTTTTTTCTTATAATTTATTTATTTTTATTTACAACAGTATGAAAATATATGCAACAAGTAAATTTGCTGTTAGTGATGAAATAACATGATACAAACATGTGGAGAATCTACTCGTTGATGGAACTCCAAAAACATTGGTTTTGGATAGTTGGGAAGTTTGTCATGGAAGGATTGATATCTGGTACTGGCTATTTCGGCAACATATAGAACATTGAGGTACTTGTGGATGACTTAATTTGTGACAAAGTAAGGAGCATTAAGGATTTTATGAAGCATTTTGGACTGTAATGATTGGATTCGGAAGGAATTCCATGGTTTAGTGGAGCCCCAAGCTTAACTCCGTACGTCCAGATAGGCCTTATTGTAGTCATATAGATCAGTCTTTTGTAATGGATTAGAAGTTTAGACCGTTTGTCTAGTAAATGGTATATAGTCGGAATCGACGAGTAGTTTCCTTTCTTATATGAGGATTACATGTCAGTCGTTTATCCAGATGTAGACCTAAGTAACTGATTTGTTTGACAGGAATAAGTGGGGTATTATTATAGGATACAGTGAGTCAGGAAGTTGTGGGTTTACGACAAAGGGTAAATGTGATTTGGTGGGATTTATTGGAGTTTATTTTGATCTTCCAGTTTTGGCACCATTCTTCAAAGGTGGTGTCATTTTTTTAAAATTAAATAAATCATTTGTTTTATCTTTGGAAATAATTTCAAAATTTTATAGTTTTAGCTAATTAGAAGTCCCAGCTTCCTCAACACCCCAATAATATTCCATTTTATGTTTATTATTTGTGTATATTATATCGGCAGAAACTGATAGATGTTGCAATCTAGTCGGACCATATTTGTTATACTTTGCTGAATACAAAATAAATTAAAAAAAAAAGTTACAACCACCTTTCCCGCGCTCTCTGAAATACATTATTTATGGCAGCTGTCATAACTTTTTTTTTTTTTACAAATGCACTGCTAGCTGTAGTAGTACTGGATAAGAGAACTATCCTGTCGAAACTCGTTCACCTGTAACATTTCCCTTTATTGGCCAACTGGTTTATGTAAGCAGTTTCCTAAGGGCTTATGAAAGGGTGGAAACCGCTAGGTACGGCTGGACATAGAACAATCTCTTTCTATCAATGGAGTAACACTTAGATTCGATCACGAACTGGGCATATGCTCTCGATGGAGTTTATTGCGAAAAAAAAAAGTGTTTTTAAACTGACCAATCATATATTGCAAATAGTATGATACATAGATGTAAAACTGGTTTCATTTATTTTTTTTTATTTATATATTTTTTTCATCCGTTCTGACGAAATTAATAGATTGCAGAAAGGGGTTTCAACATCTCGGCAAAATTAACATGAATATAAGATCAAAGTCGGCTGTCTGTGTCCTTTCCAAACTGTCAGCCAACTCCAGTTGTCATTTATTTTTATTAATTTTTTTCATTCATACTTTTTCGTAATGTATATAAATTGTGTTAAAAATGTATTAGTTCTGCAATTATTTCATAATTGTGTTTATTAATTATGCTGTTTGCCATAAGGCTATAATTCTTATAAATTAAAATCCCGTTTACATCATACAATTATGTGTTGTTTTTTTATTTTACATATTTTTAGTTTTTAACAGTAGGAGATTTTTTTTTCTCAAAAATCAACATAATAAAAAGAAAAAAATAAATAAACATAAATTATAAATGATGAAGAAATGAATAATTAATACACTCGGTTGAAAAAATAAAATATATACAATAAACAAGTTTTGAACAAGTCAGGTCTCAAGTTTTGTTTATTTTTTCTCTAAACATATATATTCTGTGCGTTTATTAATAATGTCTTGTCGTAGACATTTTTTTTTTGTATGAATGGGTTGTAGTATCTGGTAGTAAGAGAAAAAAACTTTTAATTCAGTAAGTATGTGTACTCTTCAATCGTAGTAAGCTGTAAGTCAGACAACATACTTAAAATTCGTATAGCTGTTTACAGCTCTCTTTTGGATGACATATAATTTCCTGCTGTTAGAGTGAGATAGTTATAGCTCTAGGAGTAGAATAACTGATTGTAATTGCCTATTACGGTTTTTGTATAAGATTAATTTATTTTTTGTTTATGATAATTTATAGTTTCTATTAAAATATGAAGTCATTTTGCTAATGATACTTTTTAGCTCTATTGCATTTGCTTTTTATGTGCTTAGAAAAAATTAAAGATTTGTCCAGTTCTAAACCCAAGTAACTGATTGAGCTCGTGTCATTGTAATTCTATTAACAACTATGTTTCGATGCATGGACAGTCTCCTTTTGTGAGAATGATAGCTTGTATTTTTGGTTCGTTTACATTAATCTTCTATTACTTAAAATAAACACTGATTTTTTTTTTTAAGAAGATCATGTAATCTGTTTAGTATTGTATCTGTTCTATATGATGATGCATTAATGGTTGTCATAAGCATAGAGTTTTTACCATCTTTCTACTGATCTGATATATATATATATATTAAATTAGGTAGGAGAAAGACCATAGTCCAAGATCCGAGGAGAAAAAAATCATTTATTTCATCCCAATGTTTGATAAATTTAAAATGTTATAGCTAAAACTAGAAAGGTCAACCCCAAGCAGCTTTAAGTTAAAATATAATTTTGATGAGGGTGATACCTTTCATATAATTGATATAAAATAAAATAAAAGTAGAAAGGCCAGGAATTTTGAAAAATATAATTCAACCTATTATATCCTAATGGCAGAACAATTTCAAAAGAAACAAAAAAAGACATGAGTTTATTAAAGTATATACCACCAACACGACAACCACAGAACACTGAGAACAACTCGTGGAAATTTAAAAAAAATTACATTTACATGACTCGGAAGAAAAAGATGTTATTGTAATAAATAAACATAAAACCTACGAAAACAAAAATGTTATTGTATTATTTTTACATAAATTTCTTATTTTTTTCAGCTGCCAAAAGTTCAAAGTCCTAAAATTTGTAAGATGCTGTCATTGTTCCAATAAATTCTTACGTTCTTATTTATACATCCTGTATATATCTTGTTTTGTTTTTTTGCAGAACTTACAGTGATAAAAAAAAATACTTTATATACTTTTCTGATCAAATTAGTAAACCAAGTATTTTAAAAATTAATGTAAAAAAAACACATTAATTCTCTCATATTTTTGTTTTGCGGATTTAACCGCATTGGCTTCTGAACAACTCATATAATTGCTAGTCAAAATTGATGAGTCTGCCAACTATAGTTAAGAGGAATGAAAACTGTTGCAAAACGTTCTAGAAAAAGAAAAAGAAACACTAGATAAAATAATTCAACATTTGAAGAAGAATAAATTTTTCTAAAATATGAGCCCCAATAGAGCCGTTTACGTTGAATAATTCCCGAGATACATTTTGTCTAAAAAAGAAATATTTCATAACAAAATAATGAAAAATCAGTAGTTAGTGAATTTATTTTGAGAAAACTTTATCTCAGGAATCATTAGAGGACTGATGTTCATTAGCAATCAAATTAAGGATGGTTTAATGTACTATAAAGTATTTTTTATAATATTTGGTAAAATATTGATTTCTAGTTGTTCGGAAAAAAATTTTTATTTATGAAAAAATACATCATGTACACTTGGCTCTGTAAAATTTATTTTTTTAACGTTTTGAAACAGCCACCATATTTTATTCCCTCTAACTATTGTTAACAGACCTATTAATGTTAACTATACAATGTTTTCATTAAAATTATGAAAAATTCGGGTGAAACAACTGAGTTGAAGGGATTCTAAAAATTAAAATAATACCTTAGCTTTTTGTTATAATTTCAATGTTTATGTATTTTTTTCTTCCAACTATTTCTGATTTTGATATTCATATTATTAAAAATGACTCCAAGAATTATCTTCTTTTTAAAATAAAAAATGGGACAAAAGACATATCTTAAGAATTTTTTCATAAACAAGAAATGAAAAATTTATAAATTAAATACTTATTTCATCGAATTAATTAATCAACTACTATTAAATAAATGTATTTAATTTTAGAAGGATAACTCATATCCACAATGTTTAGATATGCCTAGCTTTTTCTACGATCCTAACAATCAATTGAATTTAATATTAAAACTTGATTAGTGATTTGTATCTGAAGCCAGAAGTTATTGTTGACAAGTTCTTTTGTTTTTGTCCGATAGAAATATTACAAGATGAGGTTTTATACCGCGATGCTCCCGACATCTTAACGTTTTGCAAGACACATACTCAGAGTGCGGACCTCAGAATTAGGTTTTGCGTTTATAAAACCGCTAACCACGTAGCAACATAATCTTACGAAATTATGATGTATTCAACCATAAATGGAAAGATTTGAGCAAGATGTTGGGATAGCCCGAGGCATGTTGTAGGAATATAAATATTTATCAGCTGGTTTCTCAATTAGTATAATGAGGTTATAATTGTAATTAGGAGGGTTTGCATTAAAATTTATGACGGGGAGTTGAAAATATTTTTGAATTCTTTGGTTAATGAGTAATATTCTCGTAACTACAAGGTAACATTACTTTCCCTTGTATGAGAAAAAAATATATAACAAGTACAAATACCTAATTTTAATTATTCAATTTGTTAATAAAATTATAGGAACTGTGCATTCTTCTTTTACATTAAAATTTATGAGCAATATTGAAGGTACACAGTTATTTCTCGGTATGAGAAAAATATATATAATTGGTACTAAGTGCTAATTTCAATGCATTAACTTAATGATCACATTCAATTATTTTTTTGTTTCTATCGGTATACAAGTGCAAATATTATACCTAGAAAGGAATGCTCCTGTAGATTTTTTTTACACCATTTATACTGTTGATAATCTTATAGAAAAAATAAATGTTAATGGTTTTAAATTTTAAATAAAGAGGTTTGAACTTTAAATAAAGAAAATGACCTGGGCAGAATAGCCTGCAAATAGAA
The DNA here is from genome assembly GCF_000696795.3 of Halyomorpha halys. NCBI lineage: Eukaryota > Metazoa > Arthropoda > Insecta > Hemiptera > Pentatomidae > Halyomorpha > Halyomorpha halys. Next base: position 2,433,961 of record NW_027114465.1, on the reverse strand, counting down.
ATTATAAATTAATGTGAGAAGGATTTTTATATTGAAGATGTCCCTGAAGATGGCTAGAAAGGCCGAAACGTTGGACTAATGAATAAATAAAGTGTTGAGACGGATTTGGATATAAAATTGATTTATTTAATAAATATTACCTTGTCTCAAAAAATGTTTGAAATAATATAAATAAATAAATTATTTAATGATAAGCGAAAATATAATAAAACATATTTATTATTATTTATCCATTATGATTTTTTAAATATAATGATAAAAAGTTAAGTTATCACATTTATCTAACAATATTTTTATTTAATCTCTATGGTATATTTTAAAATCTCAATAATATCCGAAACCTTATTGTTAAAAACATTATATATTTCATTTACCTTATCTACTATAGCCCAAGGTGGACCTTGGCCTCCCTGAATTTACACCAGTCCTCTCTGAACAACACTCTCCTCCAGTTCCTTATACGGAGATTTTCCATATATTTTTTCATATCTTGAAACCAATGTCTCCGAGATCGTCTTCTCTGTCTGGTACCATACATTTTTCTAAGCAGAATTCTTTGCTTTCTTTATCCATCTACATGACCCAACCATTCAATTCTCCTTGCTCGTATGGAGCGGACAATGTCACAAGATCCATATAGCTCATATACAGATCATAGTTCGCTGTTCTTCCGGATTCATTATCCCCCCTTCAACACAGGTCCATAAATTTTACGGAGAACTTTCCTCTTTTCAAAGCACTTATTGTGGGGATGCAAAGGGTCCAAGTTTGCGCAGAATATGTCACTACCTGTCTTACTAACGTTACTCAAATGAATTATATGTCGTAAGGGGATGAAATATTGTTATTGCGAAAAATTTTTAATCTGAGATTTTTTTTTTAACGGATTACACGTTTTCAGTTTCCTTTGATTTTAGATCTAGTCCGAAAAGGGCTTAAATGGCTCCTCTAAAGTATCTTTAATTTTTTTATTATTTAAAGAAATAACTAATATTCTTTGCTAGCTGTAGAAAACATTGGATAAATATAAAATATAAATGAATTAGATGTTAATGTAATGGAGAAAAAAAATGTTTCCATGATTGTTATGACAATAGGTAGATTTTACTTTCACTTACAGTAATAGTACAGATGTAACTAACTACCTTTTTGTTTTGTTTTTATGTATTTAATCAGTTAGATTTTTTCTTTTTTTTTGTATTTTATTTCTGTATCTAAAATAATATATATACAATTTTAAAATAAGTTATAATTTACTTTAGACACACTGTTTTTAGCCAATATATGGACTTCGTTATACAGAAAAGAACCCAGCCACATAGTTATTGAACTAGAAAAATGGATTTAAGTTTAATAATCCAAACAACATAATCACACATTGTATTTTTTACGTTACTAATCACTTCTACTAACAGTGTATAAAGGTTTTCTGTTTTATACATAACTCAAAATTTTCTAATACTGAGATATTTTAAGGGTTCAGGTTTTCAGTTAAGTTCATTAACGGTATGAGCATGCGGGTAAAGATTTATATCTTTTCTGCTGGACATGGAGTGATACTTTAGAAACAATAATATATTGTTTACACTTAATTAGGATACTTGAGGTTTAGTTCCTGCCTGCAGAATAACATCCACTAGTTGATGCGCCTAACAACTAATTGTGTTCTAATTATTTTACTTGTATTTTCCAATTATAAATTATTTAATTCCAGGCAGCATTAGTGGTTTGTGCTTTGTTTATTATATGAAGCGATTATTTTTAAAACAGTCACAATACATTTTCCAAATTTTCCATAAACTAGAAAAAATATTTAACCTGATCCACTTTGCAACGTCAGTGTGATATGGATACATAATATTTTTTTTTTTTAATATATATTTCATATATATATTTAAAGGTTTTTGAGGACGCTAAAAATGAATCTGACTTTGAGAAAAATTTGTTTTCATACTGAAATCTGAAACGATTGTTGGTTATTATGATTTGAACTCAACCATTGGCTATATTGTTTTGTTATTATGTATCTGAAAGCATATCAATTCGTTTATTATTACCGCACAATGACAAAATAATAGCACAGTATTGAAATAATTTAGACCGACAAAACAAAGATTGACAAAATATTATTTTATGGAAGAATGAAAGTGATATTCGTTTTTCGCACCACAGAAAACCCTTGGATCCGAATTTTCGTAGTTACCAAAAAATAAAAACTTTTTCCTCAAAATTTTCCCCTTACTTGTCTTACTAGAAAATCCCAAAGATTGTAATAACTTCAACACTACATCACTAATTTACACGAAATTCAAAAGAGGCTTAGGACCCTCTAGATTGCACGAAATGTATCAAATTGGACCTTTGTACACGAATTAGAACAGGAGATATAAAATAAAGCTTTTAATAATTTTTCTTTGTTAGAAACTGGTTCACTTTCCTCTCAAGAGCGAGAGAATGTTAAAAAAAACAAAACAGAAAAAGATCCTTCGAGGATTCAGAGCTTGATTACCTTCTGAAAATCTATCGAAGAATAAACTTCATATCAAAAATTGGCGTTGATTGATTGGTCCAAATGCAGAGAGCGTAGGCCATCGCCCGGTTCAAGGTGACCTATATCCAAGCGGCCTCAATATTTGGTCTTGTTTTCCTTCGTTTCCTCGCTTCCGATCATCAAGGGTGATATTTCCGGTACTGGAGCCCACTTCCGTTTTGTAAAAACGTTCTAAATAAATACCTCGAAATGGATTCGGGAATGAACTGATCACAGTTTGTTAATGGGTTGACCTTATGTAGCGGAAGATCTTTAACCACCGGTAATCATTTATCAAATTAGATCGGTATGAGGCGAATTATACTATCCCGGTCACAGTGGAATTTTATTAGCACATTCTTTTTTCTAGGTTATGACTGAAAAAATAAAATTACAAATTGTTCATTAAGGTATTTTTTCGAGAAAAAGGATATAATTAATATGAAAAATTTCTAATCTGGAGGAAAAAAATGCTAATGAATTAGATAAAGGCGTCCTCTAGATGGTTGCTATTGCTCATCCAGCCCTACTTACGCTACTATCTTCCGCTATTTATCTCTTCCGAACAAAAAATTAATTTATTGACCCGATTTATATAACATGTTAAAACGTGTTAAATGGGAAAACTGATGTTAAAGGGAGAAAAATTTCCTCCTTTTACCATACTAAAACTATATAACATATAACATGATTGAGAGTCTGTTATTAGGTCTGATAAATAGAGAATGACGTGACGCAACATACCAGCTGAGCTCGTCACCATTTTGTTTGTTCTCGTACTAGGTTACTTGCTCGAAGTTTGTGTTTTGATTGTGTATTAATATTGTTCTGGATGTTTTTAAATCTAATAAAGCAATGAATAGCAATAATAATAATGTAATGACAGTTGTCAATTAGCACATCTTGATTCTCTTTTTCAGATGTCAGAAGATCAACAATAAACTCAGTAGCCAAACTTTTACACAACTTCCACTTTTCACTCAATTTAGGCATGTTGTAATAAATTACTTTAATGAAAACTTAGAAGTAAACAATAACATGAAGTTTTGGAAGGAAAGGTTATAAAACAAGTTGCTCAAAAAATCCGCCAGGAGCTCTTATGAATTTAACATTTAACATAATTTTAAATAGGGCTGTTCATAATTCACAGTTATTATACTTATAACATTTTACATGTAACATATCATGAATACCCCTGTTATAAGGAAATGGTAGAGCTGCGTTCATGAAAATAAAAATAGTTTTAAACTATTTATTGATGGCCAACGTTTCGACCCCCAATGCTAGTGTTCATCAGCGCTGTTGTGGTGGTTGGTGGTGTACACACAAAGCAATCCACTTCCACCTTCTCAACTTCTCTGATTCTTCTTAATCTCAACCTACCTCATATTTCCGAGAAATGTTTTTTAAATATCTTATTGCCTATTACTTTATGCAAATAAATATTTATCTGCATTAATTTTGTAATATCAGTATTTTAAATCCGAGGCGCCTGAAAAGAAGATGGCCTCGTGACCTTATATTGTAAACTGTTTTTAGAGTTCAACTAGTGGGTAGTTTCTCTACATCCTGTATCATATCATTATGTCATCATGATCAAATTTACTGGTTGTATTTTTTATACAGTTGTAAATATCAATAAATAAATAAAATTAAAAAAAATTATTACCTTAAATGATTAGAAATCAAACAATTGGACGATTTCCAAATTTGGTGCCAAGGGTTAAACAAGCTAATTTCACTTTCTCAAAATATAAAAAAAAAAAGTTAAATATACCGTGCACTCCAGCGTTTACTTTACAATATTTGGTTCGTATTTTCTTTATTATCAACTCTTCTAAGAATAATTGTGGTGACACTTTTATATTTTTTTTTGTTCGGCAAGGGTGGATCACATTTTTTTTTTTTTTTGTCCAACAAGGGTTCTGAGAAATTTTTAGCCTAAAACGGTGAATAACGCTGCCCTAAATGTACTTCGTAATGTACTAGATTTCCTCGAAGAATTATTTTTCATTTCATTAGTGATGTTTTTTTAATGTAATTAATTGTAGCTGTATTTTAACAAACATATTATCCCAGAGCAAGTTTGGGTTAACTTTAAATTCTGGACTCAGCTCCCTTTAATCTGTATCTCCATAAAATCTGTTGTTATCAAATTAGATTGAAAAAAGAAATTTATTGCTTTATTGAGTTAGTAGTAAAAGAAAGAAGAATGAAGACTATCTCAAAAGATGCATTCTTGCTGAGATCGTCGGTGCCATTGTAAAATATGGCGACTAGTTGCTGGGGCTAGGAATGGCGGCGGTGCCGTGTGGGATAGCGACATATGAAAAGAGCGCCGACTGCTACCAGGAGGGCAGGAGCTACTAGGAGTATCTCCCCCTTCTCCGTTCCTCATCTACCCCCTCCACCACTGCCTCCTCAGCTCCTTCCCTCTCCTGACCTCCTGGTAGATAGGTGTCACTGACGGCTGTGATCATCGTGATGGACAGCCGTGACAACGCCCCCTCCCATCTCCCTTCCTTCCCTCCCTCTATTATCGATCACTGGGTTATCTTGTTTACTTCCTCTCACCTTTTCTTTACTAAGTTGCTAGAAGTTTCTTCTGTTTCATTTTTGTTTTGGTTTAATATCGCATTAATTTTGTATTTCACATATTTTATATTATTATCTTACCATTCATTAAAAATATAACAACTAAAATTAAATTTTTTTTAGCCGTAGTTCATTCATTAAGATAACAGTTTTATTTAATAATCGTTATGAAGAATTATGGACCATACATAGTATGTATGTATTCTATCTGGGCACCTCTAGGATACAGGTTATCAACCTATTCTAACCATAGTGAGTTGTTCGAGTCATCGTTGCGTGGGGTCACTGCGAAATAAGCCACGCTTCTGCCTGCATACTCGATGATGCTAAGGGATCACCTTAACACACTCGGCCACCACGGTCTCGCGGGTATGAAAATAGGTGTGCTACGTACTGATAGTTGAACTAATAGGAGAATCAAAACTCATTGAGGCAAATTATTAGCCACGTCAGTTCATTTTCCCACGGTCCAGCCCTTTTTCTATCTACAATATTCTTGAAATAGGATTTTAACCCGTTCAGGCTTTTTTATCTCTTTTTTTGGACTTTACCGCCGTGGTTTCCATCACCCTAGAATCTATCAGAAATCGTTGTGTCATGTTTGAAAAACAAAATAAATTTCGATTAACCTCGCTTTTAACCTATGGTCTTCAATTCTAATTACAGATCTATAAACGATTTCATTCCAGTAAAGATATTTAAAAATATTATTTTGTGCTGCTAGCTTCACTTGCTCTAGTTTTTTTATATAATTATTTCACGTACATTCAAAAATATAAGTATATTCCAGATTATTGTATTTATTTTGTTTTGTTTTTATTCCAAAAAAAAAATATCGTTAGTTTTATTATCTTGGAATCCAATTTCTTTGTTCATAAATGTTGATAGATTGATTATTCCTAATGTTTACCTTACAAAATAGACTTTTTGTAAAACTGTTATTGTTTAAGAAAATATTAACTGATAACATACCTTCATCTTAAGACAAGATTTGATTTTAAATTTTAGACAAATATATTTAAAAATATATAAACAAAATTAAAATGCAGAACTTTGTTTTTGCCGTGCCGTCTACTTAGCGAATGGTATAGGCAAGCCAGCATGACCTTCCAGTTTTGCGTTTGCTTTTACTCGGTGTTTGCATAATGACCTGACAGATCCTTGCCAATATCCTTTGTATTCTTTCTAGAAACCTATTTCTTGCAATTAAGAAAATTTTATTGAGATATAATGAAAATTGAACTTTTACTATTAACGTTTGAAAGTTTATATTCGCAGACATTTATGTACTATCAGAAATAATTTTATTCTTGATGAGGATCTGTATTCTGGTATTATTCTTGTTGTAGATAAAGAATTCGGGTTCAGATTTTTTAATTCTTCTATGGTCATGAAGATTTCTGAACAAACGATTCATTCTTTAGAAATTCGCTACAGGATTTTTGAGCCTCAAAAAGTACTTTGTTTCAAACAACTTTGCATTTTTGATACCTATATTGGATTCACAATTTTAAATTTCTAATTTCCGATTCACAAGTCCAATAACCCAAAAATACAAAATACCGAGTCTCATAAAACTGAAAGGATTGATTGCCGTCTTACAAACTATTTTTCTATTCCTTAATTATAAATTGTATATTTAATTTAAAGTAAATTATTGTATATTCCTGTCGTTTTACTGAAAAAAAAATCCCTTATTTATTTACTATTTAAGTTCTTGTAGATAAAGGAAAAAAAATACTATTATTTACTTAACAGCTGAGGTCTATCAAAATTATATTAAGTTGGTATAAGAAAAATATTGTTGAGCTATTAATTAATTCTGCAACTAAAAATTATTTATATCGAAATTTATGTTTTATTTTTATTTGATGGCAAAGTTCCGACAACAGGCAAAATTGGATTCCGTATTTACGGAAATCTAATGTTAGCGTGAGATGTGCTTCATAATATTCGGCATCAGTCAAACGGAATGCGCCATTGAAAATTATTTCTTCAGTTTTGATTCGGTAATATTATCATGCCTTATATATATATATGATGTTACCTGTTGGTGAAACGTTGAAATAGCGACTCAAGGAACTAAAGAGTTTGAACGATAAAAAAAAAAAAAAAAAAAAAAAGTTCCTCTAAAAATTTACAAACTTCGGGAAGTTGGTTAGTTATTTCAACTCGGTATCCCTATAGAAGTATGGGAGCGCCTGGAAAGCCCAATTTTAAGGTACACATTTTAATTTAATAATATTATTATCATTAAGTTGATCCTTTTGCTGAACCTTTTGCAGAAAAGAATAGAAAAAAAAACTACCTTGTCATGTTATAGATTTAACTGGCTAATTATTATTTGGGAACAGCTGTATTTATAAATATTACATGTTGTATTTTCAAGATCATTACAGATATATTTGGTTCTAGCAACCCATAAATGTTGTAAATATGTATATTTTTTAATGGTTGTGCAGTATTAGAAAAATGCTGCCAATTCCCCACCACTTTCAATTTTCATCTCAAAAATATTATATCCATTTCCGACAGCTAAATTAGTCCTTTATTATCATCGTACTCTAAATAATAGTTAACATCCTGACTCTCGTTAACATAAAAAAAAAGATTAATGCTAGGTGGTGAGCTAAACTCGGATACATTTATCTAGTAAATGATTTCTCTCTTAATACCAAGGAAAAAATTCAGGCTAGTGCAAAGCCATTGTTTTATATAAATGAATAATGACTATGGGTTATTTTGATGGTGTGACCAGAATATACCGTAATGTATTATAATACAATAATACAATATAACATAATGTTTATTATAAGATGAATATAGTGAAAACTTTATTTAATTTTTTTATATATCTCAGTTGGAGAAATCTTGAGTTTCGAGAAAAATGAGTTTTTTGATAAATTAAAGTACATTTTCCTACAAAAGTAAAAACATTTTTTTAAAAATCATATGGTTTCTCAGATATGGAAGAGACAAATTTTAGCCAGTTATATTAGATAGCTAACATTAAGAAAATTAAATAGTAACATTTTTTTTTTTTTAGTGACACAAGTAAGGTTTGGTATTGAGGGAGACGTGGATGTGGTAAAAATTTGTTTTTTTGCTTACGTTTCGAAAACTATTGAGTTGGGTTTAAAATCAGTCCTGTGCAAAACTGAAGTACATTTAATTTACCCTCAAAAGTGATTATGGAACTAATTTTTCTAAACCATATAGTTACTGAGTTGTGGTGGGGACAAATATATTTAATTAATCGCATGCCTTGATATTCAACAACAGTTGACAACTCAAAAAATTTGTTTTCATAAAAAAATGTTTACTTTACCACTTTTATCGTCTCTAGATTTAATGTATTTTAATCTTGTATAAAACTGTACTAATAAAGACTATGAAGTCTAGTAATAAAATTATTAAAAGGTCGAACTTTTCACAAAACTACCCAGTGTAGAAAACTGTTTTATTAATAAAATTTACAAAACCCAATTTTGTGTAAAAATGAAAAAAAAATTTAAAACACTGGGTTTTACTATATCTGCTTACCTCTCCAATTCCGCTAACTCACGACTTTTCCTTAGTCAATGTACTACTGTCAGTAAAAAAACATAAAATAGGTAGATCCTTTTTTTTTACTAATTATTTATTGCTATTTCCAACTGTACATTCATATTCATACATCTAGTAAATTTGATTTTAGTTTATAATGGAGTGATACATTAGCAGGTCTCGTGGCCATCTTATTTTCAGGCGCCCCGGAGGATTGTCGGGAATGGCTGAAGAAGCAAAGCTTCAAACTAGTGGGTTTGGGAGGTAGCTTATTTTTTTAATGCTTATGTTTCGAATTTTTTAAATATAATTTTACTGGACTCATACAACACAAGCTGGTTTGATTCAGTGTATACGATTGCTGATAGTAATTCTAAATATCGCTCAGCGTTCCCTGAAAGCTAGCATTCAGATCAGCATATCTCCATAATTCAGTAATCTGCTTACACGTGCATTTGCAGGCAAAGTGACTGAACAAGATTCCTAGCCTTGAAAAGTGTCTTCCTGGTTTATCCTTGTTCAAGCAAGACCAGACATGGTTGTACATAGTATGTGTATCGCATTGCAACGCCATTCCTATGATAACCCTTGCCAGGAAATACGGCTGGACGAAGGTCCTTTTCTAGTGGTATCGACGAACCCTACCGACTGCGATACTTACCGTATTCAGCAGAACTTTAGATTATTCTCGGTATACCATTAAGTCATATTAGTATCTATTAGCTTAAAAGGGTTCTTGAAATGCAGGAAGTCTCTTATTTTTTTTATCTGTTTATCGTTCACAAGCATAAATTTATATTATACTTCATTTGTATTCGTATCATACGTATGGTACATTAGTTTCAATCTATAAATGAGTGTTGCGGCAATGGGGGTTCGAAATTGAACGTTACCTTATTTAGGCTGGTAAAACTCAATTGTATGAGATATATTCATAATATAAATAGATTATTAAAAATGAGTGAATTAAATATGAAAATACAATTAATATGAATTAAAAGAAAAATCATAATAAACACTAGTGAAAATAAAAACATATATTTTCAATGAACGAAATTAGAAATTAAATAAATATTCACGAATAAAATAAAGTTTATGAGCTTAAATTTTTTTTTCTTTTTTATATCTTTATTGAGGTTTATAACTGTACATAATAATACATTTAGTAAATTTACTGTAAGTTTATAATTGAGTGATTCAGGCGTGTCGATAAACTGGTAACATTAGAAGGTATCGAGGCCATCTTCTTTTCAGGCGCCTCGGAGAGAGTTCAAAATGGAAGGAATGATATCTGGTTTGGGCTAGATCAGTTACATATGGAACATTGAGGCCTTTATGTATGATTTTAAATCAATTTAAAATAAAAATGAGTAGAAAAGAAGAATGGTTGAATCGAAATGTGAAAAAAAAAGTTATACATGAGAAACAATATGAAGCCTTCAACTGTCTATGAAGCAATCAAATGATATAATGTCGATGAGTGAATGTTGCTAAAATTGAATCACTGGAAGTGCAACTTTATATTATAGATTTCACATGTATTTGCCATTTTCTGCAAATCGGTTCTATCGATTTTGATTAAACTTGTCATATCAATTAACAATTAAAGAAGTGGTAAAACAAGTTGTCTTTGATATCAGCTATTTCTTTTCCTCATTGAGGTAGTTCAGCAAGACTTAAATTCCTCATTCCCAAAATATAAAAAAGCTTCGTCTATAATTTGTTGTACCATTAATTTATTTTTGAGGGGGGGAGTAATTAAACATCTCTGATTGTCAGATATTATAAAATATGGATGAATGTAAAATAAATAATAATTTAATAAATAACTAAAGGAGAATACTTAAGTTTTCGTGTTTCTACTGTTATCAATGCAGTAGTAATAAAATTTTGACTATTGTCGTAATAACCATTGAAACACGTAAACGTACTACTAAATCTTCATCTAATTAATAAACATTAATATAATATGAGAAAGCTCTGCCATCGTGAATCATGTTATGGAATTCGCAAAGAGCGATGATAATAACTCACCATAACTTGAGTTTAAAAAAGTTGTGATGTGGCATAAATCACAGATTTTACATATCATAATGACTGATTTTAATTTAATAGTAAATAGCTGGTAAAACCACATATTATTTTTCCTCTAGAAAACTTTTACTGTCTAAACCTTTGAAAATGAATAAAAAGTTAGTTTTAGTATTTACAAAACAATAGAGAAGCATTTCATTGATTTCCTTATATCAACTCATCTTAATTTCTTACATATTTGTCCTAAAATCACCAAGTTCTTATTCCTTTCTATTTTTATTTCACATTCAATTTGTCCCTGATGGTTGAATATTTTTCTAAGAGTGTTACTGAAAGATTTATCAAATTCATTATAGATTTTGGATTGATATTGCTAAGGTGTGAATAAATCCAAACCATTTAATGTTCTTTTTAATTCGAAAAGCATAGACCTTAACCTCATTAGTTTTATCTTAAGCAAACATTACGTAGGTTATAGTACTAATTATTTTATGTGTTTTAATTGACAAGGTGATCCTCTAATCCTATTTCGAGGTCTTTAATGTTCTCTCGTCGTTATTTATCCTGTCGTCAATTTATTGTTAAATATATGGGAAAATGAATTTTAAAGGAAAAAATTATAAATGTGCAAAATAATGCGATAGATACAAGAAGGCAGTTTGATTATTTTAACAGGAATCTGGTCGAAGTCATAATCGTTAGTTGTGTATTTCAGGACATTGGAGAGTAGGTCTTCATAAGAGATATCTATAAAATATAAATTTTCTGGATCAAAATGGGTTTGTGGGATAAAGTATGGGAACAAGTGCAATAAGAAAAGAGGATCGGCAAATAGGTTAGTAAGTGAAGTGTACAAAAACAGTCTTGGCACGGCTTATTGATCATTGAGTGAGCTTTCTTAAGAATTTAAAGGAGGTGTAGTCTTCGGAGGTTCTTAAACGTTTTTTGGCTGCATTCCTCCTTCTCATCATCTCTCTGATTTCTGAATTCATCCATGGGGCCGCAGTACATTTGATTGTAGATATCTTTAGGGGTGAATGGTAATTTAGGAAATTAGTAAGAGAAGTCAAAAGACATTCTACCAGGAAACATATAGGAATATATAGGATCGAGGGATTGGAATTTTGAATCGAGGGATTAAGTTTATCAGGTGTTAGAGAGCCAAGGTTAAAGGTTGAAGTCCCAGTTACCTACAACTTGGGAAACCCAACCACAACCCGAAGACTGAAGCCCAGGCTGCTGTAGGATATCCTGTTATAAGTTCTATATTTTTCAGTTCTGTTATTGTCACTCTAAAATTTCATTTTATCTTAACTTTTCTTCTCTCTCTCCCTCTTCATCTTTTTCTTAAATTCACTTTCTTTTTTTTCCTATTAGAAGTTAATTATTTATTTCGTTAAATTCATAAATGTCATTGTTTTTGTCAAAAAATGTATCTTTTACATTTATCATGTAAGGCCTGAAGGTCTGATCTGGTATTAAATAAATAAAAAAAAGGTTAAAGGTTAAGGTTTGTTTAGTTTTTTTAGTTCAGCTTTATTGTAAACCTACAGCTGAAGAAGAACCAGTATTGAAAATTTCAGCTCCAAAAGCATTCTCATAGCAACGATTAAGATAGAGCTTATCCTTATTTTACGACTCCGTTCCTATGGATTGTGATCCTACATAGATTGCCAGCCTAATGCTTCCTTAATAAAGAGCCTTGCTAACGCAAAAAAATTAAATCGAAACTGGATTTAACAAAAAAATTCTTCAGCTGTATAGAGACGCTAGTTTGAAAAGCATGGTAACAAACAAAATGAGATCTTTTTATGTTCTATGTTAAAATGTTTGTTAGTTGCTATGATTTTTTTTTACTTTAACTTACGGTCAATAACCTTAACAATGTCGTATCAAAATTATTGTTATAAGGAAAAAAAGATTCTAAAGATTCAACAATTTTTGAAATCAGTCGGTAAAAAAAAGTAATACCATTCATAAAAAATTTCCGTTACAATGTTTAGCTTTTATGTTAGAACAGATATATAAAAAGTGAAAATCGGAATCGATTAAGAACTTTCTTTCCAAGGACAGTAGAATGGGGGAAGGAACCCCAATGAAGGGCGGTAGGGAGGGTGGGCGTGGTGGCTGGTGGCTGTCCATCAAACTGATCACAGAGGACGCTGACACCTAGCTACCAGGAGGACAGCAAGTAGGAGGAGCTCTGTCAGTGTGGGCTAACTGCTTCTCTCAACCCTCAACTTTATCTTCTTGTTTTAGCGCGATTAAAAATCGTTACGTCAGAATATGTATAACATATAAAATTCAAATATTAGTTTGGAATCATGAAATTCAAATTAAGGCTAGCAACTATATACCTTTTTCTTCCCAAGATCAATAATATTCTCCCGTATTACATTCTAAGTTAATAAATTTTCACTCTCTTATTTTTTTCTATCTTAATTTGTTTTCCCTAAATTTCCAAGTGTTATTATAGTAACAATAAAACGTATTTCTTCCGATTGAAATCGCGTCTTGTTTTATAAGAAGACAATTCAAATAACTGATTAACGCACACTTGGTTTCACAGTTCATTGCACCATTTCCTTTCATTATTACAAAACATTAAGGCTGCTAAATCACGCAGTTAAAGAAGTAATTTAAACCTTTCACGGGTCATACTTCATGCCAGTTCTGCCAACTATAGATTAAAGAGTTAGATGTGGACTAGGTGCTGCCAACTAGAGAAAGGAGGGTGAGGTCATTCCCTTGATCAAGGCCCCCTCTGCCTCTTTCTCTATCTTAGTCACTAATTAATTCTTAGCTCTGAGCGCTCTGTATCTGTCTTATGTCACGATCGGCTGATAATTTGCAATTTGATGTGACGACTTAAAACTCATTTCATAATTATTAATTAGAATTACTCATAGGCTCAGAAAATTGCTACGTAGATCCGTCCCGGAGGACCAAAATATTGGGTTTTCAGGTCCATAACTATCTAAGGTAGTGGAAGAATAGAGATCGGATTACCAATAGAAAAGTAGAAATCAAATCAATCGTCTTATATAAAATTTCATTTTTACATTTGTATTCTTTTCAATGTTTTAAGGGCCTTTTGCTCTGTTAAATCGCTGATCTGTTTGTTTCAGATGATTTTTTGAGAAAATTTGTATAGCTGGTTTTGAAAAGTAGTTGTGGAACAAGTTATACAAAACAGACCAATGTTCATTTGGGAAAAAATTAACATTATTTGTTTTATTTTTATTTTTTTACTATTTTTTTCTACTAAAGGTCATCTGGATAACTTTTTGGATAAAAATTTATTTAACTACAGTCTTGCAAGATCTTCCTACATGAAAACATTTTTGACTATTTTTAAACAATCTTAGTTCATTTTCTATTTATATAAATTATTTATTTAAAAATTACTTCATTTTTTACTTTTTATTTCATACCTTTTAAATTTATATAATAATTGAGTTCATTCTTAACTACCTTAACTACTTTGCTTGGATTGGCACAACATACAAAAACAGATTTTTATTTTATTTAGAATTGGACGTATTTCAAATATAGTACACTGCAGTTACTTTCTCTACTGAGGTCATCCTATAGAATTTCCCAAAGCTATTAGACCCCTTGTAGCCGAGAGAGTTAAGTCATCACTTTAGCAACCTCGCACCTGGAGAGGGTTGGTTTTTATTTCGTGGTGGTCCCACGAAATGAAGATATTAACCCCCACTCTGGTTAGAATCGGTTGGTTATCAGTAGATTAACCCCCTCTCTGTTCATCTGAAACGACAAAAAAAAGATATAAAGTTACTCAAGTCTTCGGTACAATCTATGAAATATTTCACATATAAAATATTTCAAACACAAATTAAAAACAAACTTTTTTGTCAAATAAGACACTATTGAAGCAAAGCAGCGTTTTGCTCATAATGGTTTTATTTTTGTGGGCAGTACCAAATTTAATAATATATTAAAAATGGTGATTTTGAATAAAACATGCGAAGTATTAATCTTTTTTACTTTCCTATATATTAACACTAGCATGTTCTTTTTAATATTTGACATGGTATTTGTATCTTCTACTTTAAAATAAACTAAAAATTTAAAAAAAAATAAATACAAAAAATTAGGTTTGAATTAAAAACCCCACAAATGGCGTTTATTAATGTTTGTTACTGTTTTCAAAACAGGTCATTATCATGGTTACGTTCATCATTACTTAGCTATAAACGTAATATAATAAGTATTATAAAAATTACTATTGTTCCGCTTATCATATTCAACAATTTTATTAAAATATATTATATTTTAATATAATACATTGGCCTGTAAATACAAACTGTTATTTTTACAGTTGCTATTTTAGACGACCATTTGGTCTAGACTGTTCCAGCTAATTAGGCCGAATAGAGAAAGTAATTATACTTAATGATATATCTGGCGGTGGCATAATAGAGCGCACGATTCAGAAGGTTGTGGCCACGACCGCTAGCGAGGTGCTTCGCTCTAAGGTTGGCAACACCCATTAAATAATCACTCAGTTCCGGTTGTTCTCTCCTTTGAACCCAAGCTTCCGGCCCTGAAATTGTTTAATCGTGTGTATAATTTAGAGCAGTTATTGAAACATGTTTTGACTATTTAACCTGAAATTCATTATATTTATATTTCATTGTTTATTAGTATTGGTTTCGCCTTTCAAGTATGAACAAAAGTTTTCTAACATGAACAGAGAATAGGAAGAAGTATCATCTCCAATAATTTGTAAAACCGAAAAGTTTGAAAATTAGATGTTTGAGAATCTACTTCAAACTGCGAATATTTTGGTAAAACATTAATCAAATATGCAATTATTCTAAAAATTGTTTATAAACGCTATTCAAAGAGGTCAGTTTCCGAAAATGTTTAGGAAAAATACATACTTCAGGGAATACATCCGGTTACTTGAGTAACCCGTCCAAAATATTTGAAAAATTAATAACCACTAATTGAGATGTTACAGTAACTTCGATAAAATCGAATGTCCGGAAGTGGTACTTTATAGAATCGATTTTTCTCATTTTTTCGATTTTATCAGAAACCGAGTTTATTCTATTTTCTAGTACTGTTCTATTATTTTCCGATTGATTCTAACGATTTTGATTAAATTCAATTTATGAATGCTCTTTATCAAATATCTTATCACATGCTTCATATTTTCATTAAATAGCTTAACTGGTACATGTTCTTGTATTGGAAGTTTCTATTTATTGTTTTTTTTTACTGAAATCAACTAATTATTTTCAAGGGTTTCCGGTAGGGAGCAACGGGATATCGTATTTAATGACAAAATTTTAACTCCATTTTTAAATTAAACTTTATGAATTTTAGTCAGCGCATTCTCTCTCCTTCCCTTAGCTTACTGGGTATTAAACAAGAAACAAATCAAGGTCGAGATTCAGGCTCCAGGAGCCTCCCACTTTTAACGTGTTGATTTATTTATTATAATTAATTATAGTTATTATACCATATATTTTTTGTTAATTATCGGTTTAAGAGATGATTTAAGTAATAATTAATCATTACGTTTAACAAACTAACTCGGACTGTATACGACAACTCATTGGCTCACCTTGGCCTTATTGCATCGGGTCTAGAACCCTACGCATAATTTGAAACAAAAAAAAATCCAAATAGATGACGCGGTCAAATATTTCTTGGCCAAGGACGCATTACCTTTCACTAGTTGCTATCTTTTATCGTTCCGTGCTTTATGGTGACAAGTCCAAGTCATAACTCAAAAATATAATTTTTCATTTATCCTAACAAACCGATGGTTGAAGGCCGGGGAGTTCATTTGTATTGCCGAAGGTCGGTTTTACTGTTTTTATTGGTTTATGATAATTTAAAGGAAATACAAGGCCTAATTAACATCGTGAACCAAATGATCTTTACGATATTATTCAAGCCCATGAATTAAAATGCAACTGAATATATTTGATGAAATTTCTAGAAAGATCTCTGCGATCAATGCCCTTGATAGGTTATTTCAGCCAATAACGGCAAATTCTTCACGTGGGTTTGGTACTTAGCTGGATGAGATAAGTAGGTAAGTTTGGTTTTTAGCGTTTTATGATAATTTTTCAGAAAAGTTCGCACACTTTCTTGTTTAAAATCATGCTTTAGATATATTTTTACTAGATGTAGGAACTATTTTTTTGCCTGTGGGAAATTTAATACATAAACAATCTGATTGTTCCAGTAATCCACAAATCTTTTTAAGACTAAAATAATTATTGGATACTTTGTCAAATTGTGAAAGAATGAATTTTTAATAAATTATTAAAACAACGTTTTGTAAATCACCATTGTTTGAGGACTGTATTTTGGGTTAGAAATACTTATAAAAAGAATGTTATCTAAATAATTTTCGGATAATGAACACTTAAATCGACTAAAAGAAAAAAAAAATAGTATTTCAATAATGTTTTTATTTAAACAAGCATTTACTAATAAAATTTATTTCATCATGAATGAGGTGCCTACAATGGGTTTCGTCACTCCCACGCCTATTTTTTGTGAGTGCCATCAGTGGATTGGATTGGCCGCCCATAGCTCAGTGGTTAAGACACAGTCTTACCAATTTGATGTTTATTGGCGGTGCCGGTTCGAATTCGGCCTGGGACCGTCGACTTTTTTCATTGCGTGGCGGTCCCACAAAATGAAGAACTTTGACCCCCAACCATGGTTAGGCAGTATAGGACTCCAATGGGAGTCTTGGCCAAAAAAGAAAAAAAAATCAATGGATGGTCTCACAAATCCCCGGTAGGAGTTTGTGAGTAAATTTTGTATTATTTTATGCTTGAAAAATCCCGGTTGGGACCGGGACTCGATTTGACAACCTTTGGATTGGTAGACTGGCGCGTTGGCACGCTGCTATCGCTCCACGATATTACATTACATGTTTCAATTAATGAGCATCATTAATTTGCTTTTTGAATATTTAAGAAATTTTGGTATTATGTAATTTAATGATCTTCATTATATAATATTTTATTGAACAATTTATTTTTCTATCATCTCTTCTCTTATTTTATTTTTGTCTTTCCTTTTAATAAATTAAATTTAAGTACATATGAATAATTTAGATTCTTTCTATATTTTAATTTAAATATTAAGTTACACATTGTTTATTAATTGTGAGAATAATATTCTATTAAATTATTTTAATATATAGATATTTATTCAATCGCATTGTGAAATTTGTTTTCTACCTAAAATATTTCTCCTTCAGTTAATCATCAAATTCTATTATAGTTTATATTTATCCATTTTATTCCTTCTAACAATGAGAGAGGGTTAATTTTTTCAAATAAATAAAATTAAAGATACTTTATTGGAAAGCTTAAAATTAAGCTTTTAAAAATTAGGCATTTACACCCGGTCAGACTATTTCAATGAGGATAAGAGGTCGTTTATATAAAAAGGTCATTTATTTGTACACTGCTATAATGATTTTAATCGACATCATTTGAGTATATAATGTAAATTTTAAGATATTATGCGGCGCTTCTGGTTAGTCAATTTTAGCCAAATAGTTTTTTTATTCTTCCCACACATATATCCACCTCAAATTCGTAATTTTATTTTCATACTTTTCGTTATAGGGTCAGGCTGATCACAAACTCACAGACAACTCAGACAGACAAGAGCTGAATTTGGGTTCAGCGGAACTTAAAACGTGTATGTCGTTGAAAACTCGGATCACAATTTTTCACGACCCCAATATTTTCCACTACTCTATATTTTATATCGTCGTTTGATAGTATAAAACCAGATACAACCATTCTCATTTACAAACAACATTAACCCATCGACAAGCGCGATTGTTATTTTGATACACGTTAAACAGTTTCCAGCAAATTTGAAGGCACGTGATCGTTGAGTTTCACAAGCATCTTCCCAGATACCATCGGACCTGCCAACAAATTTTCTGGTAGATTGGACACGTGGAGCTACCTTATTGATGATGATATTATCAATAAAACTGTGGTGTGCACAAAAAAATACATGTCTTCAATACAGGAAAATTTTTCGAGATTAAGAGATGCCAAATTTCTCAATCCTGTTGAAATTAAAACTTTTATTGGTCTTTTATATCTGGGAGGAGTGTTCAGACCAAATCACATAATTCTTGATGAGTTGTGGCAATCAGTTGATCAATTCGGAATGATTATTAATTTTAAAAGGTTTTCATCTCTCTGTACATCCTTAAAATTGATGACGTCAGTACACGCCCAGATCGGGTACTACTCATTTAGTTCCGATCAGAGAAATTGTTGAGAAGTTTATCGAGAATTTTTACCATTGTTATTTTTTTATTTTAATAACTCATTAGTTTCTATTTCTTTGGGCTAATTACTCTAATCATTTTCAAAGATATATATATATATATATTTTTTTTTTTTTAAGAGTTTCTCAGAAAATGATTGTGTATATTTTTATCTTCTTTTAAATCAATAAAGAAATCTCTTTTTTGTTTAAATATGAGTTTGTCTTTAATATCCCTTAGAAAGGCAATTGATGTTAAACATTAAAGTACATAAAAATTGTAAGTTTCTAACGGCTGTCATTTTGATACTCGCGCACTGAAGTGTGGCTTATAAAAGCGTTTGTCGCAAGGTTAAGGCTATTTTTGCAGTACGGCTGTTAAGTGTGGGGTACGGCATCTAATCTAAGGATCTAATAAGTACAGTAGATGCCCCTTTGTTGATAAGAAATAGTCAATTGCATCCTGGAATGCAATTGGAATCAATAGATGACCTCATCAAAATATTCCATTCCCAGATACATGTGGTTCATTATATAGTATCTAGGAAAACTAATTTCATATAGAAGACTGAACTCCAGACTAATAGAAGACATTCGGCCATGAACTCTGTATTTATTCATTTTATTTTTATTTATATTTTTATTATAGAACAATATAAGTCAGTTACTTATTTTTTAAATTTTATATAAGTCAGTTATATATTTTATAAATTCTCTAAACAATAGTTTTTTGTTTCTTCCATTCTTCAATTAAATATTAATTATTATTATATCTTAGATATATTTATTACCTTATTTTTTTTACTACTTTATTTTTGATAATTAAAAGTATTGGATAATTATAACATTATGAAGCGTTAGGAATGTCTTTGCATGAAACTTTACCCCAAATCTAGTTGTTCTAATTATCATGTGCAGCCCACCAGACCGATCTGTTAATAAAGGAAAGGGGGGTTGGTGGTAGTTATGACCAAGCACTGTTTTTTTTTTCAACTTCACTCGATTATAGTTTCGTCTTATTCGACGATATTTCCTAAAATAAATGTAAAAAGTGGTGAATAAAAATTGTTAAATATTTCTTTGTTAAAATGTGTGTTTATGAGTTCTAAATTTGTTTTCTTTCTTTACACATTTTTTTACATCATCTTATTTTTCTTTCAGAGAGGAGGAGAATTCTTCCTGGAGAAAACAAGATGACTGCGACAGAACGAGAAGATGCAGTCTCCCAGTGCATCGGGGAGTTCGGCAGGTGGCAGCTCCTCATGACTTTTCTCTTGGCCTTGTTCAACTTTCCTTGCACCTTCCACATCTTCGCCCTCACCTTCGAGGCCGCTCCCGAAGACTTCCGATGCGCCAAACCCTCTTACAGCTCCCTCACGCAAGAGCAATGGCTCAACGTCAGCACTGTCACTGGGATCGTGGTGAGTTCTTGCTGTAATTACAATTTTATTTCATTTCAAAGACAGATAGTATGTAAGATAAAAATATATTTATTTATAAAAACTAGTTTATTTAAATCTGTACTAACTGATAACAAATGCAACTGTGGCAAACTCATTAAACATATCATCCCATGAAATAGACTAGAATGATTGTCAAAACCAGATGCGAAATAAATAAAGTAATTCTTTTCTAAATATGAACAATATTGGTAATTTTGAACTTTATAGAAGGTTAACGAGATAGTGTGATAAATTAATGTTTCTAAACATTGTTGCTCAAGTGCATCGGATTGCTAAATAGAGAAGCATAATTATGGATCAATGGGTCATTCTCAAATTACGAGAATTATTTTATTTCCAAAAGTAAAATATCAACAAATTCAGAATGCTCTTAGGTAAGCTCCACTTACTTAAGGTGATACCACTAAAAAAAAAAAAGTAAAATTTACTAATAAAATTTTAATTTGATAGTTTCGCATCCGAAAATGCCATGACAATGCAACTAAAACAACCTTGACAATGGTAAAATGAACTTTAGAAAACCATTTGAAATTGAATTTTTGTCTTTAGATAGAAAAAGGTACGCTGTAGTGAATGGACTTATATTTTTAATCGATCAATTAAATAAAATTAATTTTTATTATACAATTAATATTCTTCATGTATATTAATTAGTTTTTTATAATTACATAATTAACAAATAATACATTTAAATCTAATAACATAAATTTATGGTCAAGTTATTTAAGTACTGTAATTTTAAGATATCTGTTTTAATCAATATCTATTTGACAGGGTGGAAAGCTGCAGATTGACGGATGCAGGATTAAGAATTTGGATTACAGACTCAGTTACGAAGAACTGCTGCGGACCGAGCCAAATGATACCAGGCCATGCTCATCCTGGGACTATGATACTTCTCAGTTTGGAGAAACCATTATCACTGAAGTATGTCTCTTTCATTTTAGCAATCAGTTTTAAACATTTTGTATGTGTTTACATGTTTGGAGGGAGTGGAATATCTCAGTGAACAGGGTGCTGTGCCACTATCTCCTAGTCATGGGTTCTAATCCAGTTTTGTCAGATAATTATTTGTTCTGCTTAATCAGTCGTGAGTCAACCATGTTTTCGGTAACCTTTCTTTGGGCACACTCTGCCTATATGAATTGGATACTATAGTAGAGGAGAAAACCTGGCGGTTGAGTATAAACTTGAACAAATCAACTCCTTGCTCAACTTTTGTTCTAGAAACAGTACTTCCTTAAAACGTTATATACTTTTGACCCTTTAAGGGTTGTATCAGTACAGATGTTTCTATATTTAAACTAAACACTATGTAGTACAAAAAACATTGAAGAAAAAAGAATAATAATAATTTAAAAATGGACTTGTTTTTAAATTACTAGGCTTCAACTATTTGTTTACCTTTGATGAATATGAATATCAACAAATCATTATAGATAGAAGTTTTTGTTATTTTCTGTAAAAGAAAAGAAGAACTACCACCTTCAAATGGTGATGGCAATAGTGTGGTAGCCAATGAGCTTTACAGCTATGATCCAGAACTAAGTTTAGTATTTCAATAAAAATGGATCAAAATTAATGGAATGTAGATTCCATGAAGAAAGAGGGTAATAATGACAAAGATAATAGATTTTTTTATCCAACTCCAATTTTTGAACTAAGGTGACCCTGACTCTAAAACATTCAAATTAAGTTACATATCAATAACTGTTGTTTTTCTACCATAATTCTTTGAACTTAGTCAAGGAAATTTAATATGTTAAAACTAATCAACTTCTTTTTTTTCACAGTGGAATTTGGTTTGTGAACAATCACAGCTAAGCAATATAGCTGAAATGATGTTTCTAACGGGAGTGGCTATTGGTGGATTTGTCTGTGGACTGTTTTCTGACAAGTAATTAACCTTAATTTTTTTGTCTTTAATATACAAACTAAAAAAAATATTTTACTGGTCCTAATGATAACATATTCCTCTGCATTTGTTTACAAAAAATACATACAGTGATTTAATCACTTTTCATTTTTAAAGTTTAACTATTTTTTTGTTTTGTTTCAAAACTACTCTGGCCTTGAGTTGTTTTAATAATTGAAATGATAGCCTGAACATATTGATTTCAAATACAATTTATGTCCTCCAACCCCATACTTTTTTTAGCAAAAAAATCTGCATTTACATGTGCCTAGATATATGAAAATGTATTAAATGTCTGTTACTTTTAGATATTCTTTTATTTAATTAAGTTTATTTTATAATAATATGTTTATCTTTATTTCCTCCTTAGATTTGGAAGGAAAACAACTTTAATGGTGTCATTATTAGCCCAGATAATAATAGGGGTAGCAATAGCTTTTACACCCTGGTACTCGCTATTCTTAGTGTTCAGATTTATATTAGGAATGTTTTCAGTCAGTGTGGTGTTCTCTGGATTTGTTCTGTGTAAGTATCTATTTTATTTTATTTTTAAATTATTACGATCTTTTTAGTTCTTTCTCTCTTTAGTATTAGTATATACCATTTTTATTCATAACCTAATGACTCTACGATAGGATAAAGTTGTTCATAGATAAAGCCGTTTTCTCTTAAGTCAACTCCAATATGCTTAAAAGTTTGTTCCTGCATTCACTTATACGAATCACAAACAATACCTTAAAGAAAAGGTATTCTTTTAAATTTCATACATTTTTACAGGTTGATTGATGTTTATGGCTTCCATTTTTTTATTTTTCATAATGTAACGTTTTGAACCCTTTTAAACCCTTTCTTAGTAAACAATCTATCTAACACTTATAGAAATTTACAAATTGGACTGTTAGTTTCAGAAATTAATACATTCAAATCAACTCTTCAGCTTTATTAGTATAGAGATTATATATAAGTATGACTTACATTCTACTTACAATACATTTAAACATTCTTTATATTAACTGTTTTTATTACTAAAAAAAATTATTACTGTATTTCTCTGTAGGTAAAGAAAAAAAATAACTTTAGTTTTTTAACTAAAAAAAAAATTAATTTATTTTCTTTATTATGAAATCATTAAAACTTTTGATTTTTTTTTTTTTATCAGCTAACTTATTTATGGAACTTAATTACGAGAATAATTTTTAAATTTCTCTACATTCCTGTGAAATGACTAATTCTTTTCTCTGATATAAACTGTCTAGTGTAAATACACTACATCCCTTTATACCGAAAGCACACTATGATAAATGTGTGTGGAGCGTAGAGCACTTGTGGATAGAAATATATTTTTCACTTTCATTGTCATTTTTAAATTAAGGCTGACAGTGCCTAACTTAATTTTTTCATCTTCTGCTACTTTACCCAGACCATTACTCCTGGCTTTTAAATAAAATCTAGCTAGTAAAAATATATTGATGTTTATTAATTTGTAAATGATGATTTAATACTACTTTATTCATAAGTCTGATTATTGTATCTTTGCTAAATAGGCATGGAGCTGGTTGGAGGTAAATGGCTGACCATCTCCGGAGTTTCCTATCTGTTTCCATTACCCCTTGGATATATAACTATCTCCGGGATTGCCTACTTCATTAAAGGTTGGAGATCTCTACAGCTAGCCATAACTTTACCTGCTCTTGTGTTTCTTCCATTGTGGTGGTATGTGACATATATTGGTTACGACTTGAATATTGATAATATTGTGTTGCGGTGGTGATAGCCAGGGCCAGATCTACCTGGCTTAAAGGTGCATGATCCCTAGGGGCTCGCAGTTAAAATTTTATTTTTACGTTCATGCTCTTTATAATTAAAACTGAATTTTAGATTTAGTTATAATAATTATAAAAATTTATATTTTGTTAGTTTATAATATTATACATGATTTATGAAAATATTTTTAATTATCAGATTGATATTTCCATTATTAACATTATTTTAACTGAATAAAAATAATAAAAAATTTAAGTTATAAACTAAAAATAAATTTAAAAGTGATAAAAATAAATTTGTTATCAATATATAAAGAATATTTTCTTGGAGAAAATTGCTGGACTGACCTCCCCTTCCAATAGTATGAAAAGGGGGACAACTCTTGGACATAGAGACGCTCAAAATTTAAATCTGGCCCTGGTGATAGCAAATTATAACAAAATGTATCATCTTAATCTAATTGCATGTTGATTATAAAAAATATTTTTTTACTCCCTCATCTAATCAATTAAACGGCAATAATAATCATTTGCATTTTTATGGCCCTTAATTACAACACATATACATATTAGTTACTGTATCATTTAATCATTTCAATGTCTAAATCTTTATTACTTTGTCTATTATAGGGTTCTCCCTGAATCTCCCAGATGGCTTTTGACGATGTGTCAAGGAGAAAAAGTTATAACCGTACTTAAAAAAGCTGCTAAATTCAATGGTAAAGAACTTCCAGCAAATGCTGATAAAATACTCAAACAGGTAATAGGTTAAAACATAAACTAATTTTTAGGTTTAATTTTCTAAAATTTCTAAGAAAAATAACATTGACATTTATCATTCATTGTTATGCAGTTATCTTTAAAAAAAAAAAAAAGTAAAGTATTTCTGTGTTAAATTGTAGAGATCTTCTCTCAGTCCTCTGCTGTTCCTGAAGGTAGTATCCTTAATCCCATCCTCTACACAATCTATACAACTAACATCCTAAACAATCCTAACACTATCCTCAAAACGTATGCTGATGACACATGTGTGTGAACATCACTCGTCGTTAATAATAATACTTTAATTGAATCCCAAACTCTCCAACCCCATATCACAATCCTCAAAGTATGGTGTTGAAATTGGAGTATTAAAATAAATCCCAAAATCACCTTTACCCTTTGTTGTAAACCTACCGACTGCCCTACAGTATCCTTTAATAATGTTGCTCTTACACATGTCTAACAGATCCATTACCTTGAACTACATCCGGACAAGCGACTAACGTGAAATCCTCACACAAGACTGAAAATACAGGAAACTCCACTTTAATTCCGACTATTACAGCACTTACTAGACAAACGGTCTAAACTTCCATTCCATTACAAAAGACTGATCTACATGACAATAATAAGGCCTATCTGAACATAAAGAGTTGAGCTTTGGGACTCCACTAAACCTTCAAATCCTCTCGTATCCAATCCTAACAAGCCAAAATCCTTTGTAAAATCTTCAATGCTCATTACTTTTTCACAAATTAAATCATCCATAAAGATCTTAATGTTCCATATGTCACCGACCTAGCCTGAACCAGATATCGATCCTGCCGTTATAAACTCCCAAACCACTCAAACCCACTAGTTTCTAACCTTGCTTCCTCTTCCATTTCTGACTATCCTCTGAGGTGCCTGAAAAGAAAATTTCCTTGAGACCTTCTAATGTAAAAATGATTTTAGAGTGCTACCAATGGGTAGTTTCTCTACATGCCTGTACCATGCCATTATGATCTTACATCAAATTTACTGGTTGTATTATTATGTACAGTTAGTAAATGTCAATAAATAAATTTAAATAAAATTGTAGAGAAACAAAGTGATAAATGAACATGACCACTAATTATTTTTTCCTAGTTAGAAAGAAATGAACAGAAAATTATTCTTAACTAGAAAATTGAGTAAAGGATAAAATCTGCAATAGCAAGAAACACTTGGAAGTAGATTGTGTGTATTGACTGGGCTATAAGAAATTATGTTGAAATATCAAAGCCTATTAGAATGGCACTGTATTTCCTTCCTTATTGATTTTGGTAAAGCTAGTCAGCCTCTGTAGGATTATTATTGCTTTATAGCTATGTTTCATGCACACAAACATTAAATGCCTGTTAATTATTGTTTCAACAAAAAAAAAAAGTATTTCTACATTTTTAATTTAAACATAAATAATAATCATCCTTTTTATGATTTATGATGAAATTTAATAATGATCATCTATTTTGTTATTTTCTAGAGCATGGCTCGAAGCGGTGAACAGCCTCCAAAGGTGGGATGTCTGGATTTGTTCAGGACAGCTTACATGAGGAAAATCTCTTTGCTTTTATATGTCGTATGGTTTTCTGTCTACCTTGTATACTATGGATTGGTTCTGAATCTTTCTAACCTCGGGGGTGATGTTTATGTAAATTCTATAATATCAGGTAATATAATTTAAGAGTTTTATTACAATAACATTGTTTAACATTTTATATTTGATATAGAATAATTAGATAATATTTTCCTAGTAACAATTTAATAAAAAGAACCATTAAAACCATTAATGGCATTTTAACTTGTTCTACATTATCAAAAATAATATTTAACATTGGTGATAGCAGATTTCTGATTTATTTTTCTCATATAGTCTCTATAATTCTTATCCAGAAAGAGTTGTCTTCGTACAACATAAGTACACAGATGTCTTAGATCAGGGGTGGACAATCTTTCTAGTCCATGCTCCAATTTTTTCACGGATGAATTCAGATATAATATAACTTGTTTTCTTTTTATACCTTCTTGAGTTCATGCTTAGAATCGGAAAATATAAGTTCACGTAGGATGTGCTTTGCTCAGGGTAGGAACAGAAACAACTTAATCATGCAATTAAAGTAATTAATTTATGCTGATTTATAAAATAACCAATCAACACTAGTCATAAATGATCTCTTCTACCAGATGAAGTCACAAAAATTTAATGTGCTACATAGTATCCTGGTCCAATGCACTGAATGAGGTGCATATCCCGCCCCTTTTCTAGGGAATCAATATTTCCATTTTTTCACAGGAGTCCCTCAGCCAGCCTGACATTTTGACATAATATTTATACATATTATAATACCACCTGCCTTTTTACTACAAGAGCTTACAGACTTCTGGTCCTTGCAAATAATTTAACTGTATATCAATTATTTAAATATAATATTAATAACTGCAAAGCATTATTCAGTATATTACTGTGGTGTCTAATTGGCTGCTGATATTTGTTCATCTTTAAATGAAAATAAAAGATAAAATTATTTTTCTTTTTTAGATTTTTTAGAGAATTGATTTCTGTAACATTTTGTTTAAAAATAAAATCATTCATTTTTTTTGCAGGTGCAGTTGAGTTTCCGGCAATAGCAGTCAGTATTCTATTTCTTCTAAAAATGGGGAGGCGATGGCCTCTTTCGCTAACTACTGCTGGAGCTGGAATTGCTTGCTTAATGACCGTTGTTGTCAAAAATGGTAATCTATTTTCATTAGTTAGAATTTATTAATAATCACAAGACCATTTGTTTGCAAATTTTGATTAATTGATTCATTTTATAACTTTGTTTGGTGCTAAACTTTTAAACAACTCTTGTGAGTATTCTAGCCTGATTGACCACTACTTTTACCCCTCGAGAATTTTTAAAAATTAATACTCAAGAAGCATTTATAGATTATTAGACAAAACAATAACAAATTTTCCCAAGTTTGGTTTTCTTTATAAATTCAAACCTTATGTAAATAAGTATTATCTCAAAACTTTGCTGGAGCATATTTTTTTACTTTTAATATTCTTTTCTTAATACAAGAAGTGGGGAGCCTTAATATTTCTATTAACTGTTCTCTATTAAATTGTTTGAAGTTCTTGTAAATTGTTCATTATTATAATTTGTTATACTACTACTATCCGTGGTGCTACAGACTGGTGTAGTCCTTGGTCTACTCAATGAGTCTTCACCAAGTCAGCTGATCTGCCTCTCACCAGTTACAGGTTTCCATGTGATGGTGTACTGCATCCTCCTATCTTAATCGCGGTTTGCCTCATCTTCTAGTCCTAGACCCTCTCACATATAACTTCTTGGGATCTCCTCTGCGGGCATTCATGTGATGTGGCCAGCTCAACATATGCCTATTTTTATGGGCCTTATCACACTTGCCTGTAAACCTCCTCATTCATCCTCCTTTTCCAATTTTTGTTATCATATTTATCGTAAATGTTTATAATTATAATTATTACACACACTTAATTAAATTTTTAACTCTGCAAGGATACATTTTGTTTGATATTGTTATAGAACCAATTAAAGATATGGTTATATAAACTATGTGTGATTCTATTAAAAAATTCGATCATTTTCAATTTTTTAATTTTACTTTTAATCATTATTATATCTGTTTAAAATAGATGACTGGCTTCGTTTGGCTCTTGCTATGGTTGGTCGACTTTGTATAAGCTCTTCAAATGTTGTAATGCCAGTGTTCACAGCTGAACTGTTCCCAACTTCTATGAGAAACCTTGGTGTTGGATCTTCAAATGCTCCAGCAGGTGTCGCCTTAATTTTGGTGCCATACCTTTGGAATATGGTTAGTTATAAGTTTTTATATTTTTTATTTTTATAATCCTCTAACAGAAACAAGTTGATTGTTAAAATAAGATACAGATGAAGAATATTTACCTTTAAATTTACTTTATCGAATGTCTATTCATGTTGATTGCTCAAAATGAAATGAGCTTTACATTTCAAAATCAGTACATAGTATATAATATTTATATATTAATGAAATACTTAGTGTAAATAGGCATAATATGTATATGAGACAAAACAAAAGTGGCTCAGCTTTATTGTTTGTTCTGGAACTGATAATCAATATCTTCAGTCTTATATCATTGATGATATTATAAATTCTTGATTGATTTCTTAAAATTAACATGATTTCATCAATTCATGATCAATTCCATGGTTAATACTAACAAATTCATTATTCAACTTAAGTTTTCAAAAGCTTTTTTTTTTATAGGCTGGAATGAATGAAAACATGCCCATGGCTGTATTGGGGCTCTGCGGCCTGCTTGGAGGTGCAGCTGTTTTACTTCTTCCCGAGACAGGAGGTTTAGTTGAAGATGTTGGACAAACTTAAAAGAATTCAAAAACCAACTTTTATTGCTTAGAATTACTTTTATCATTCCAGGACATGGAACATATTTTGAGTCTCTTCTCAGAGACTAACATCGCTTTAGGCAAATGATATAGATGATATGTATAATTAATCACTTTGAAAGAAATATTGTTTTCAATATAAGCAAAATAAGAATAGGCACATGTCCTGATTTTTAAAAATCTATACTATGACGTTTTGATTTTTAAAATATTAAGAGATTCATAAAAGAATGATAATTAATCGATCTTGATATTATAATTAATAACTGATATTATTTATTAGCTGTGATTCAATTATTTTTGCATATTCATCTAACCTATCTTACCTGAGATGGTTTTAAAAAATATTGATTAAAGTTCCTACTTTCAAATTTTAGGTTAACTTGTGAAAAACATTTTATTTTGCCTAATGTATTATTTAAAAAATGTCATTAATAAATATTGATGATGTCCTTCAAAAGAAAAATTATTGTTTTTTACAATTCTAATTATTGGAGCAATGGTATACTTGTGATAAATGAAATGAAAATTGTATGTAATTGTTTTAGATTAGTGTTTCTTAAATTTTAAGCTTAGAATAATTTATTTATAGGTTTAGTGAACTATACCAAAGATGAAAGGGTTATGAGTACTTTAATAATACTTTCAAGTATGTGCAGTATTTTGAAGATGGTGCTGATAGATTGTTCATTTTATATTTTCTCCCCTAACTATTTTCTTAAATTTTTCTATTAATATAGGATTTATTTCAGATACCATAGTATTAAAGTACGCATTATTTTGTAAAAATATTGTTATTGCTGTACATCAGTGGTTCCTTAATTTTTTTTATATTTGATGTATGAATCATAAGTCGCATTGTTACTTCCTCGAGAAAAAGTAACTGAGTCATTAGCACTTTAGTGAAGTCATTAGAATTTGAAGAGAAAACAGAAACAAAGTTATAAAAATGGCATAATATATTCTTTTGAATACATTAAGGAACCACTGTTATTCGAGAAGAATGTATTTATTATTCATTGGTATAAAATTGATGTTAAAAAAATATCTTTTTATTAATAAAAAAAAAAATTAGTTCTTGTAAATGTTGATATTTAGTTGTTTTTTAATCATGATGTGCTTTGTAGAAGTAGTTGCCTTTTAAATAAAATGATTGTACTTGGTGATAATTCTAATGTTAGCCTAAACAAATCTAACTATATTTATAATCAAAAGTAACTATCTTAAGATAATTATTAAGAAATTTTCTTGTAAAAAATATTTTATTTGTTAGATTTTTCATTTATTTATTTCGCATTTTTGTCAGTAGTATGATTGTATGATACACTACAGTCAAGAAATCAATAATATTCTATTTATTTTGTATTAAAGAGATAATTTTTTTTTTATTATGTTTTTGTGATTAATCTAATTTATGTTACTTTTAAAAAAATCTTTAAATTAGTTGAGATTTGTTTTAATTAATTTGTATATACCAATATGTGATGTTACTTAATTTTTTGTATTTAAATGTGTAAATTACAGAAATAAACGGCGTAAGTTCAGATATTTGCATTTGTTGAACTACTTTTGAAAATCCTTATCTAATTTTATTAATACCATTTCCTCTACAGCTTCAATAAGACATTTTTAGTCCTTCACTTTGTGAACAATTTGACTTTACTTTATACCAAACCTGGGAGTCCTTGTTCAACCTAAATGGGTGGGATACTGATATGGAATTTTGTATAATTCTCTTCTTGAATGGTTTTTACAAGTGATTTGAACTTTAATGTAGCATATAATAGAGAGATTCCATGTATTAGCACCTTCAATTTAGTATTAGCACAAAAAATCCCTCTGAATACAGTTTGGTCCACAATTTCAGAAGCTGCCAGAGGATATCGCATGTATATGTATTAATTTTACAAAGCATGAAGATTCAGTAGACTACTTAGGTGGACATGACAAATTGTTAAAACAAGTCATTCAATAATGTTTTTTAATAAATAAATAATGTATTTTAAGAACTTACCCAACTACTAGGGCCTACTACAGATTTATTATTTATTCTATATTATGGAACATGTATTAAACATATGAAATTTCAGCTCTTGTGGATTTATAAATGATGTACAAAGTTCATGTTTGAACACTCGGGAAAGAGTTATTCTTAATTCAATGAGTAGAACCCGATATGGCGCTCAACTTGAATTTACGACATAATAAAAACCAAACTATGCAATTTGAAGGTAAACAACCTGTACTATACCCTTTGGTAGCATATATTATAGAGATTCTTAATAGTTATGTCTTTCCTTCTCTGACAATCCCACAGAATTCAGCTTGTTCTTCGGCATATGTTCTAAACCGGTGATGAGATATTTGCTGGACCATAACTCTCAAATGGTTGAGGATATGAAAAAATTGATTGGGACTAAATTTAATCTCTGTTTCAAAAACAATGAAAAATTTTCTACAAAAATTTTTCTGAAGAGCACTCTGAAAGGAATTATTCTTAATGTAATAAGTAAATCTCAGAAATGGTGGCCATCTTGGTTTTATGACATTAAAAACCAAACCCCTTAATTTGAAGGCACCTATTACTATATAGCACATTTATGTACATAATGTAGTATATAATATTCCACCCAGTAGCACTTTCCCTTCCTAAAAAATCCAACAGAATACAGTTGGCTCCAGGACTATCAGGACCAATCAAAGGAGACAATTGTATGTACATACTAATGCTAACCATGTTTTGAAGGAGCTAGTCATTGTCCTTTAAAAATCTTTTAAAAAAACTCCAAATATTAACTGACTTCAAATTCTTATCAAAAGTCACAAATAAAAAAAAATGTAAATACATTGTTCTCTTATTCAATGTTATAATAGTCCGCAAATGTTAAACACATGAGTAAAAGTTCTAATATGATAGCCTAATTGAATCAGTCATTTCAGAAACACCTTATCTTCAAAAAATTAACTTAGTAAACTCATAGTATGAAATTTCATTAGAATTAATAAAACTCATATTTAAATGTTTTTTAATATGATCTGGTATTTCCTAACAGGCAAACCTAACTTTGGGCAAAAATAGAGATAAATTATTTCTCAAATGATCTTATATCTAAATCTTAACCTCAAATGGCTGATTTAACTAGCCAGAATTTATAATAAGGTAATGCTAATATTTTTTTTAACTGAAATGATATAATGGAAACTTAAATCTTTAATGCTTATCACTAATTTGGATTTATGTAATTTTTAGTTTAATATCAACTAAACATTGATAACACACATGTTACAAAACCTTATATTGTAAGTATAAATTCTAGTAAAATAGAAACCAAAGTGACAGAAGTTTTATACAATTAATATGGCAAGTTTATATAACAAAAGTTTTTTTCCACACCAGTCAAGATTGCATTTATATTTCCATTAACATAGGTAAATATATAATTTTAGGTCCTTAAAAATTTATTTTTACATTATCCATGTCTTCATTTACAAATAACGAGATTTTAGATCAGCAAAACCAATCCTCTTTTGTCCCACATCAAAAATGGTATAATACTTTGCTAAGAACACATCACCGAGAATCCATTCTAAATCATCCCCCATGTCTGTTCCAATGAATCCTGAGATACATACTGGTGTCTGTGATCCTGAAGTGAACTGAAAGTAGAAAAGAATATTTAATGTCTAAAATAAAATAATGGTGTAATTTACAGGATACATGGCCAGACATCCTGAAATAATATTTATTTGAAAATTTATACTATTCATAATGAGTATAGCATCATTTCTTTACTTTCTCACCATAAAAAGCAGTACCATCTCTACTCCATAGTCAATAGGACTCCCTAACTCCTGTGATCAATTAATAAAAACAAATTAAGAATGAACTGAGAAGTACAATTGCGGAGGGAAAGATTAAGCAGTTTATCATTGAAGTTGTTATGAAGTCATACACTTAAGAAATAAACTTAAAAAAAGTTATTCATGATTTTGTTAATCAAAAATCAAGAAAATTACCTCTATACTAATTTCTTTTTTAAGGTGTATTACTTAACAAACATTAAATTAAACAATAATTTTAACTTGTTGTTTTAACTAAAGAACAAGGATTATGTGTTGCACTAATGCGAATGAGCTCCAAGCGAACAGATCCAAACAAACCGATAGCTAGTTGTTCTAGTCTGAAGCAGTGTTTTCATCAACTGTGTTGTTTTATTCATAATTGTATTCATAAAGTATTTAGATAACAAAGAAACAATTTTAATTACAAATCAAACAATAAAACCCATTTTCTACAACAGTATGTTGTTTATTTCTCTTGATAATCTCAAGTTGTTCAGAAAAGAAATTCACTAATTTGGAAAGCATCCATAAAGTGCCTATGATTTCCACTTGGGTAAAAAAAGCAAAGAGTTGTTTTAAACTGATAAAACCTCATTATGCAATGATGCACATCTAAGGAAATTTTGATTTTATTTTAGTTAAGAGGCTCAAGTTATACTTGTAACTATGACCGTCCTGTGAGTGGGGCAAATGGTGCGGTAACTCCTGGTTTTATCCAGGGGCAATATAAAAGGGCACCATGGATCGAGGATATAAATTAAAGTCATTGTTATATTATTTTTTTAATCATTAAACAAATTCATGCCGTTTTTCAACTTCAGGCACTTTTCAAATATTGCTCAATTAAACTATCTTAATGTCTCCTCTTCTCGTTTTGAGCAAATATTTCAAAAGTGATATAGTACCGTCACTCTCTGGGAGTCCTAGAGGGGTGGGTCCTGATGGGAAGGATTGCCTTTTCTATTTTTTATTCCAGATAGGATTTTCTATTTTTTATTCCAATACATCAGCCATTGGTAAAAGTGCAAAGATATAAAACTCGCTATCCATGAGAAAATAAACCCAATACTGGGTCCTGGCCTCCTCAACCAGCTTTGGCTAGTTTAATCAGTGACCTACAGCTGTCCCCACACTCCAAGCATTGAACAGAGTCCTTGAGTCTTATCTGCCGTCCACCAATCATCAACAATTTTTTTTTTTTTCTAAGGGCCTAATCCTCATAACATGGCTTACTTTGTGCAGTCTACTGAGAATGAAAATTCTTCTATCAGACTCATTAAGCAAGGATTATACTTCTCTACTGACTAATTTTGAGACGTGGGAGGGGCACCCAGTAAAATTCTTAAATTAAAATCCATCTACCCAATCCAACAATATGCAATCTATGTGACGGCCATGATAGTAATGCCATACAGTTATGGCTCTTGCAACAACTGCAGGAATCCATTGATTAGCTCAGTAGACATCGACCTATTGCAGGAGGATGACTGAATTTCTTGAAATCATAACAGCTTTAAGCAGAACCAGATTATTTTATTTCATTACTTATTACTATGTATAAATGTATATATGATTATGTAACATTGTATATATCATCAATAAAAGTAATTCATCAAGATCTGCTGGTCGATCCCACTCAAATGTACTAGAATACTTCTTGATGTCAAGGTTTACAGTGACTATAAAAGGTTCAGTGAGTATTTAAGCAAGGCAGGGTAGTTTTTACTTTTTGGTAACCTCCTGTATACAACAGATCCTAGTTCTTTATATCTTCCCATATACCTTTCTTTCCAACTTATTATTATAATAATTGAACTCACAGATCAACTCACGAAGCCTTCTGAGGTATCTGAAAAGACTCCTCAATACATACTTATTGTATACCACTCTAAAGATTGCATTGAAGGTCTAGTTAAACTTCAAACAGAGATTAAATTGTTTCGATGTTATATTAGTTTTTAAAATAGTTCAATAATTTATTAAAAGTTAGATTATTAGCCTTTGAATGAATTAGATAACAAAACTTTATCAATTGAAATTCCTTGGCTCTAAATTTTTTACTTACAAGTTATAAGCTATAATTCTTGAGACAGTTGGTATTCTAGCTATTGTAAAAGCTTGTAATACTCTGATCACAGATGTGAATTTATGAATTTTAGCTCGAAATTGCCAAATGGACATAGTTTGGATTGAATTCATAGATATTTAATATGTGTGCTCTACTTGAGTAGCTCCAATCTTTAGTAAGTAGAGCCTTAAGGTCCACTGAGAGCAGAAAGTCTGTACCTGAAGTAGCTGCACATGGTCATTTTGTTGTTAGCAAGAGGAAAGCATGTTGGCAATTTTTTGTATTTTATAAATATAATTAGTGAAATGAAACAAATGAAGAATTTTTTTTTTTACATATTTTGTATTATACATA
Source organism: Halyomorpha halys (assembly GCF_000696795.3). NCBI lineage: Eukaryota > Metazoa > Arthropoda > Insecta > Hemiptera > Pentatomidae > Halyomorpha > Halyomorpha halys. The sequence continues at coordinate 2,398,354 of NW_027114465.1, read as the reverse complement.
CCTTCATTATGTATTCCTCACCTTGAAAAATATAATCTTTATTATTAATTGTAAAAGTGACAGATGGAAAGTTTGCTATTTCCATACATTCTACCTGCAACACAAAATATAAAAATATTATAAAATAGCAATATGGTATGTATATAAAATCTATCATCATAAGTGCAAGTTATATTTACTAGATTTTTTTTATTTTATCTAGTTCACATTGCATCCTACTAATGCTGAACAGAAATGGAAAAAAAAAAAGGGTAAGGACTGACTTGTACTATTACCAAAGTTTTTCAGACGAGACATGAGCTCAAGAATGGAGGCAAGAAATCAAGAAAATATAATTTTACTTATCACAATAGAGTAACAGAATATCTTTGTTAGTACAAATAGTTTGAAAATACATACTTTAATATTGTACAATGATTAGCTCATATCTGAAACTCTAAAGATTTACTAACTCAAAACTGAAGAAGGCTTTTATAATAGGGTTTAGTTAAGATTTACTTATATTCATAACAAATAATTAGCTTTAGAATATTTGACTTACAACACTCATACCATACAGAGTTGCGTTTCCAAATTTGTCATTTATAGCCTTGACCTCTGCCATTGGTCCAATTATCATTGATGTACCAGTATCTGCCATTGCTTGGCACCCTTTGGTACAAGTAGAAAAATTACCAATCCTCACGCTGAATAAAATAAAGTATTCAAAATTAGAAAGCAATTTTCACATAGATCATCAATGAACAGACCAGGTTAGAAATATTATAAATAACATGATTTGCCAGTAGAGCAGTTTAGAATTATTCTTCAATTGCTATTTAATGTTTTACATTCACATTCCATTATATTATAAGTAAATACATTTGAATTACGGTATTTGACAGTCTAATACAATAAATAGCTTTTTAAAGAAATTAAATTCTTATTGTCTTCAAAATTGTGACTTATTCTTCCTCCAAACCATTAAAATAATGAACTTATGTATCCACACTTTTTCATATAGGTAATTTATCTTGCTAAAATAAATTGTTTTCTGAGATGGTGTCAAGTTGTTTCCCTCGGCAGTTAAGCCCTAATCATCTCAAACATGATTGCAAGTGATTCATTTTCCAGCATGGTAGTCCACTGGCTTTTACGGGTTGGGAATCACTGACTTAGGGCTGTAATTACCAAAAGTATTAAGACTTACCTTAGCAATCTCAAGTCAGAAACAATTTTATAAGCCAGTACAAATCCAGCCTGGTAGGATTGAAATCTATTTTGTGGTGGACACACATAGTGAATCTTCATCTTCCCACTTTGGCTTAGAATTGGTTGGTAACCTGTTAACCAAGGCTTATACAAGGAAGTGATATGGTCAGCATCTGTGGAAAACTTTTTTTAACATCTGCCTGTTCATTTTTTAGATAGGAGGTTATCTACAGGTTACCACCCTAGTCTAACCATAGTGGGAGGGTCAAGTTTTTAGTATTAGGATCAGCCACAAAACCAAAATCACTGCCTTAAGATAGACATCTTGACTCCTTCGGCTACAGACGGTCCTCCATGCTAAACTATTAGACTTATCCTTCAACCCAATGAAGGACCAAGTACCCACTTTATTGAGGCTGTGTTGGCCACAGGATGAACATCATTAGTCCCATTTTTGATAATTACTCATGAAGCGTTAACTAAATAAAATGCATTAGATGCAATCCAATCATATTATTTAAATTATAACTATACCTATTTAATGTAAACTGCCAATAAGCTTCCTTGTCGAGTTTAACATAACTTAATGTATTTTTATTAAATACATCTTCATTCATTCCACCTAAGAAAAGTTCTCCTCCAATAGATGATTGATTCCTAAAAAATCAAACAATATTGTATTTGAAACAATATCACTTATAATTTAGAGGTAAATTCAAAGATATGATGAGTATTTCAAACTTCTCTTACTGTTTTAATGTCTAAAATAATTTTTCAGAAACAGAATTAATAATTTAATTGATTTTGACATTTTAAAGTTTTTTCCTAACCTATTTAACTTAATTTAATGAAAAATGTCAGGTTAATTTTTAATGAAACAAGAATATCAATGTAAGAGTTTAGAGGAAATAAAATTTGTAATAAGAAAATATCTTTTTAAAAAAAATTAATTATTGAATCTTTGTGAAAGTTCATTTTTTCTTCAATTTTTGTACCTTGCAGGCAATCTACTCATTGAGATGATAAAGTCTTTTCATAGATATGATTTTTATAAAAATCAATAATTACCTGCTTAAATAAAAAGAGAATACAGGATCGAGTTGAAATTCCTTCATCATGTTCTGAAATGGAGGTTCTACATGATATACAGAGATAGTTGGAAAAGCTAATCCAAAAATACCATCATATTTTCCAAATAAGAACGATATATCAGGTTCATTTGTCACTTCTGTAAAAATTTGCTTATCTACAGTGAAATTTCCTATCTAAAAAGTAATCATGTGATATTAATATTAAACAATAATAGAATCATTTATAATTAATAATTTTATAGAAATTATCTAATCCTACAACAAACTTCTATCATTGATCATAAAGGTATCCTAAAAATATAATGTAATTTTGTTTCGTACCTAGAATCCTATGTCTTACATGCCTCTGTGGAAGATAATGTAATAACAATTAGATCAGATATGAACATTTTTGGACAAAAAAATAAATAAAAAGAAAAAATTGAAAGATATTATCTCAACCAAAATCAGGTAACTTTTTTATAAATAATATTTTCTACTTGATATTCAATGAAATTTAAATTTTTAACAATATCTCAGGGAGTATATTCATGTAAGAATAAAAAAAAAAGTCATAATAAATGTTCCTTAAGATTGGCTTTCATTTATATTTCTAACCTTTTGTTTATTAAATGTTTACATTCTTCGTGACTCTGATTGAACCTTAGAGCCTTCAGACCAAGGGTTTCAAGTTATTTCAGTCCAATTGGAGGGATATAACATCCTTGGTCTGTGAACACTTAAAGTTGCATTGAAAATGGATTTTTTGAAATATAGAAGACAGGCAGAAATAAGTGACAACGGCAACATCATATTTTTAAATACAATTGTGTTATTTAAATAATCTATCTAAAAATCACCAATTTTTCATTTCCTTAGATAGTACAGAAAGAAAAGTGAAATACATAACAATAACAAGGCTTCAAAAAGAAACAATGGAAAAAACTCATTAAACTAATTTCCAAAGTTCATCCCTGAAACATAGTGAATTTAAACACTTGCGTAATTATTTAATAAGACATTCCAACTTCTAACCAAAATAATTTCTAGTATTTTAAAGTACTTTTTGTTTTGTTTTTTCGAGGAAAAACCCTCATTACTTTTCACTTTTTTATTTAAAGTTTTGGACATCTGATCCAATCTACAATTATATTAGAAAAATAAAATCTTATTATCCCTTTACACTCACTCCCACTCTTATTCAATCCATGACTAAACATGTAGAATCAATGTACGAAATTAAAAATATTAAAAATGTAGTAAATTTCAAAGCAGACATAAAAGGAATACGTCAACATTATGTTGCTGTTATGGACAAAATGAATATCTAGCAATAATCAGTGTGGCCAAAACTATAGGTGGTAATCTAATTATTGGTGGAATTAGACTAAACCTTCTTTAAATAAATAAAAGTTCAACATTCCAATTACAGAGAATTAAAAACAGATGCACACAGTAGATATAATTTGAGAATTGAAATAATATATTAAATTACATTTTATTAAATATTACAGTGTAACATTTATTTCAAGAAAAATAAACAACAATTTTTTAAAATCCAGATGAATTCCTTAAACGGATAAGAAATGTAGGATGATTTAAGGTAATTACATAAAATATATTAAAAATGGGGTTTTCTCATTTCTTATAATGATTGCTATACAGTGTGTGGTGTCATGGATTAAATAGATGTAGAAATGAATGTAAAGGGTTGAGCAGATCTAATTTTCTAATAGTTATAGATCAAACTAGATGATGGACAAATGTCTGAAACTTCACCAATAATTAAATAAACAAGTGAAAAGTAATGAGGGTTTTTCTTGAAAAAAAAAAAAAAAGAATATAGAATTTGAAACCTTTCAGAAATTAAATAATGAAGATTGAAGTATTTTGTGTCAATACAACAAAAATCTTTTTTTTTTTCTGCTCACTATACATAATTATTTGAGTAAGATATAATTAAAACAATAATTAATTAATTAGTTGCCGAAGCACTACCAAAAATTGAACAATATCAAACTCCGGAAGAGGTGGATTCAGCAGTGGAGGTGATCACCACTACTATCCAGGAGGCAGCCAATAGAAACATACCAAAGTTCTACCTTATTTCATTTCACCGCATGCGTAATTGCAGCTTAAACCGGTCATCAATGCGATGACTCGGCAGATAGCCGCACTCATGCGTGACTGGAAGACCACTCTCTGGTATGACCAGCTCCAGAGGACTCAGCATGACAGTTTTGGAAGCTGGTCAGGAACTTTGTCACCAAGAGAAGGATTGTACTACTTACAGCTGAGAATGACCTGTTGACGTCTGAGGAGCAGGGATGCTGAGCGGACGTCTAATGCTCCTACACCACTTGGGAGGTCACCAAGTCGAGTTGAGAAGCCCATATTCTCCACCTTCAGCCAGCTGGAGTCGGTACTATGCCGCACTAAGGGTAACAAGGCATCTGGGCAGAATGGGATCCTAAGTGTACTCTTGAAGATGCTTCCCAGGAAGGGTAAAGCCTTCCTACTGAACATTTTCTACTCGTGCATACGGATCTCATACTTTCCAGTGGCCTGGAAACGAGCGATCGTAATACCGCTACTCAAGCCTGAGAAGAAGGGTGATTCGCCCGAGCATTATCGTGGATGGTGAGGGTCGGAAACTCTCTAACAGCATCCTCTACCTCGGCCTGACTCTCAACAGGCATCTCACCTTCTCCAGTCACGTCAGGAAGAGACTTAAGCTGGCCCGACAGAAGTCGTATAGTCTCTATCACTTGCTCACTTCACAGCAGATCTCACTCCGCCTCAAGCTGCAGAACTACAAGGCTATCATACGTCCGACCCTGCTCTATGGTACACCACTCATGCAACACCTCTACAAGACCACGTTAACCAAACTGCAGAGCTTCCAGAATTCCCTCCTTCGGTGAATAGTCAGAGGAACCACACTCCAACGGGGCAGGAATAGAGTCATCACTGAGGAGCTCCAACTTCCTTCTGTGCCAGAATTCATAGGCCGTAGGCACCTCAAATTCTTTGATGGGCTGAAAGCCTGTGCCAATCCCCTATTCCGAGAGATCGCCCCTCCACCCCGAGACCTGGGAGGTGAAAAGCGGTCCCCTTGGTCGACGTCCTTGCCAAGGGAAGGACTTCTGGCTTTACAGTCTGAAGTCATCTTTACCCTCTAGTGCTTATAATGCCATATGGCAAAGGAAGGGCACCATTATATATATTTATATACATGTTTATATCAATATTGTAATCTATATATTTTCAATAAAGGTCAGAAAAAAAAAAAAATTAATTGTTATAAAATTACCGTTAACTTATCCATTGACAAAAATCCACTTATCGACCCTGACATATAAGACAGTATTATCTTTGTACCGTTCTTTTTGTAAGTTACAGACTTTTTACTGTTATACAAAGTATGAACTTCTGAAATCATGATTCCAATTATTAATAATTTATGATATTATATGAAATGCTATTGTAAATGTGGACATATGTGACTTACTGCAGCCGAGACTCTTCAGCTTACAATGCTTGGAAGGAACCCATAAATTAGCTGATCCAGTGTCAAAAATTACTTTAAAACTTTGAGGAGGCGTTCCTAGAGAAATGTTACCGTAATATTGGGCCTTGAATAAACATTCTTAAAATAGTAAGAATTTTTCATGGTTTGATTTTAAATTTGATTCTTAGATTCTTACATTTAAGTAGTTACTAAGAGTTATTGCAGTTGTTTTCTTCTGTTTATATTGACTCATGCTCATGGCAAATAGTTTTTTCCGAAATTCATCGAGTGAGGGGTCTGTCTTAAAAAGTGGAATCTTACATGAATTTTTATTTTGTCCGCTAAAAAAGAAATATTATAAAACAGTTACATTTAAATTTACACTTGATGAACAGATATTTAGCCAGCGATCAATCTAATTTTAATTTAAATCAACCACTTTATCTGATTAATGTGAAATATAGTAGAATTGGTATAATGGGAACTGTCTAATCTGACAAAAAAATTGAGAGTAGTATATCAACAAAACTATCATACAAAAAAGAACTGACTAAATATCTACTGTATAAGAAGAGAGGCAGAGACTACTTATTAAAAGTATTAAATTACTCAAAAAAAGCCTTGGATATTTGTGTTTTAATAAATATTACAGCATTTAATTTTAAATTTTTATTTCATCTTCTACAACATACTTAACTGCTTAAAAGATAATTGCGCCATAATTATTTTTGTTACAACCAGGGTGCCATAAAATGTTTGTACCATAAATATGTTGCAGCGAAAAACATTTAAGAACCGCTGCCTTAAGTTAAAGATAGTACTATGGTTTGTGAGATTTGTGTGACTGGTGTAATAGTTCAAAATATCCATTCTGCAAAAACAGTTATATAGAATGAATTTGAATTTTGAGCAAAATTAATTAATTACAGCACAGAGAAGTAATGTTTATGATCAAAGGTTCTTTTAAAAATGACAAAACAATTTTTTTATGGATTTCTTTCAAAATTTGCTTTGTAATATTTTTTATTATCTGTCATTTTTAAGAGAACCATTGCACCTAAACATTCTTTTATATTCTGAAATGATAACTAATTAAATTTATTTCTAAATAAGAGAGAATTATGAAATTGTTTGACTTTTTGGAGAAAATAGTCATTATGTGTCTTAAAAGTTAATGATTGCACTTAGGACATTATGGTCTCATGTAAAGTTTGTATTAATTTAATCAAATTTTAAAAAAATGAAACAAGAAAAGATTTTATATCAGGCCCATAGTTTTGGAGTTATTTAGTAAAAATTGAAAAATATGTTTTAAATCCAAATTATCAGTCAAGTTTCTGCAAAAGCAATCTTTATGAGTAACAAATGGAGATTTTCATTATTATTTGATGTTTAATATAATTGTTAATTGAATTAAAATATAGTTGTTAATATGTAAAAACAATTTATAATTTTTTTTTTGGCTAGTGTTTCTGTGACTGACAGATCTTTTATAACAATACAACACGCTCATAGAAAGATTGAATTATTTTATGATCATTAAAGACAAATGATAATATATTTTAATGTCATCTTACTATTTCACATGGTTATTTTACTATTTCACATTATATCTCTATTGTTTATTAAGTAAATAATAGCATTTTTATCTATAGTAAATAATAACTAATTAGGAACACATATAAATAAATATAATCGACAAAATATACATTATTTTAACTCCAATCAATATAACACAAAAGAAAACAACGATAAAATGAAAATTTAGAATTAAATAAACATTAGAAGAATAGTTTAACTAACTGCATAAAGATAGCAGCACAAATCAAGAAATTCTTAAAACATTGGTTCCAATTTGTGCCAAAAGAGGCCATTGCCATCCAGTCAAGCATTGCCCAACTAAATTCAGGCAGGAATAAATTAATTTCAATTTTTGGAAATTTAAAAATAATAGTTCAACTGACTGTTTAAAGATAGCAGCACAAATCAAGGAATGTAGGAAATATTAGTTCCAATTACCACTACAGGAGGCCAGCACCATCCAAACAACCATTGAAGAGTTCAAATTCTAGCAGGAAAATTTTATAATATACCAGGATAGTAGGAAGCCGCAGGAGTTAAATATTTAGCAGAGGTACTGCCGGTATTTTTGAGCTCCTGTAACCTTCTACTATCCTGCTACAAAATGAAAATTTTCTGGCCTGGTTTATTTCGGTAATGCTTGACTGGATGGTGCTGGCCTCTTGTGGCGCTAGTTGGGACTAATATTTTCTAACTTTCTTGATATGTGCTGCTACCTTTAGGCAGTTAGTTAAACTATTATTTTAATGTTCTTTTAATTCTAAATTGTAATTTCTATCGTAATTTTTTTTATTTCTATTGATATGATGTATATTTTTTTCATTTATATTTATTTGTGCATGTTCTTAATTAGTTTCTATTTATCATGCATGAACAATGGTATATTCCTTTATAATTTTTATAACTTAACAAATTGTGAAGATATAAGGTGAAACAGTAAAATTGCAATAAGATATTGTTATTTAAAATGTATTATTAGTTGTTTATGATAAAATAGTTCCACCTTATTATGAATCTGGGTTGCATTTTATGAATGTTCTGTTAGAAACTTCAAATAATATAAGAATTTAATTCTGATTGAAATACTAAGTTGTTAGTTAGTTTTTTTTTTTATGAAAAATTAACCATTACCTAGATTAACAAAGTTAGGCTTTCAACATGTTTAATGAGGACATTTGCATCATAAAAACTTGTTATAAATGAAATAGGGGAGAGAAAGAAATCCTTTATTCATTTATGCTGCCCAAATACATCGAGTTGCTACATTACAAAGCATGCTGATCAATCCGTGACTGGACAAATATAAGTTACAGATTTTTACATGATATAATATAATAGATAACATTTTTTTTTTTCTTCCACAGTTTTCTTTTACAATTAATACTAAAATAAAATAAAATAAAAATGATCAATGCTGCTATTTAAAATATGATTAAACTATGAATTAGAGAATTAAGAATGAAATTCAATAATAAAATATTGTAATTTAAAGTGTATTATAGTTTTATTTAGATTATGATCATATAATTCCTTCTTTCTATGAGCAAGTCTTACATTTTTATAAAAGATAAATAACAATAACATGACTATTTAAATTTGATCTTACTATGTTGTAAATTAGTTTTGTCATGAAAAATAAAACTTTTTTTAATGGTTATATTTACTTTTTAATATTGCCTTGTGCAGCGGTTCCCAAACAGAGTGCTACGACACTTGCTTGGTGTCCCAAACAAATGCTCAGGTTGCAGCTAGCAAAGGCCACTTTACAAAATAA
>NW_027114465.1:2387904-2389177 GCF_000696795.3 Halyomorpha halys | reverse complement strand
AAAAAAAAAAGAAGTAATAAATTTAAAATTAAAATAGCAAACATATGGTGAATTACAACATTCACTTTTCAATGTTTTTTTATTTTTCCAAATATTCATCTGCTCTAAGAATATTCATGTTGACATTTTTATGTAGCTTGACAAGTGTATCACATTTTTTAGGCCAACTTTATTTATTTATTATCCTGGCGTGCAGGAGCAGCCCAGCAAGGGTGCCATGATAAAAAAAGTTTGCAACTGGTGTGGACAGTACAATTCTAAAATTTAACTAACAGCATGGCTAACATCCTTTTTTTAGCTATCTCTTAGAAATATTTTGTAATTATATAACAAAAACATAAAAAATAATTATTTTAATCATGTTATAAGACTTCAGTCTTACCTGACCAAGCCTATAAACAGATGTGCCATAAATGTTATTATCATGTAGTAACTTTTCATCTTGTCAGTTTGCTTACTTCTGATTTTCTTTTAATGATAGTATTCTAAAAGTGAAATTATTTTACTAATATATTTTATGCACATGCTGTATTTTCTATAATTTAATACAAGTATAAAGAAATTAAACTTTACTCAAATTTTCTTTTCTATTGTTTTATTTCTTTTTTAAATAATGAAAACAGAAAGTTTACTTTCTATATAAAACATAATATAAAAAGTCCAAAATAGAAAACAATATATTAGTTTTATATGGTTTATAAAAATTATGTATGTTTCTTTTTTGTAACATTAATTAATATATTGCAAGCGAGAGAAAAAGAAACACAAGAAACAAATAACTGATACTTTCATGAAGTGTTTTTGAAACCAAAGAATTTTAATGAGATGAGTTGGGTGTAAAAAGTAGGGAAAAAAAGTTCGAAAGTAACCAAAAGTAAAAAGGCCAAATCATTACTATAATGTCAAATATATATATTAAATATTGTAATTATATATATTTGTAATAAAATAAAATTTCTTAAAAATAAGATTAATAAAAAAATTATTTTATTTTTTACAATGTGGGATTAACGAGATTCTAAAGAGATTTTTCTCCTCAATTAATCTGATTGATAGTTAATAATATGAAAATGAATTACTTCCCCCTTCCTCCCAAAAAACTAACAACAATAATAATAAAGTTTAACATAATAATCAGACATAATATATACATATATGTACATATATATTATAATATAAAAATGAATTACTTCCCCCTTCCTCCCAAAAAACTAACAACAATAATAATAAAGTTTAACATAATAATCAGACATAATATATACATATATGTATA
>NW_027114465.1:2383207-2387854 GCF_000696795.3 Halyomorpha halys | reverse complement strand
AATTTACTCATTTATGTTTTTTGAGGTGTTGATTATGAATTTTAACTTATGACTTGTAAATAAATTTGCTTGATTCTATCAGATATTATTTTAAAAAATATATCCATCTTTAAAATTATAGTAGATAAATTCATTAAATGCAATAAATTGATCGATAAAAATGTATAGTTTCATACAAAAACATTTTCAGATTGTTTGATTTTCTAACCTCAGTTGTCAAAGTTTTTGAATTAGTGTATTTGGTCATAATGAATTTTCATTTTGTATCTTTTTTGTTAAAATTAATAAATTTTAATATATTGACAAAAATAATTGGAAAACATTCAAATAAGTATTTTAATTTTTAACTGCCTAAAATAGAAAAAGTTTTAGCTTTATTTATTCATCAGCACTTATATTTAATTCTTTCAAAATGTAAGTTGGCAATCACTGTATTGTCAGGTACATTAGTCAACTTAAAAGAAATTAAAAATTAAATAAGAATAGCATGTTAGGCATCAGGGTAAATTCAGTTTCTTTAATCTGATTAAAGATGACCCACAAAAGATTTTTAAGTTCCTCCCATGGAAACTCCAATAAACAAGCTAGAGCAAAGACTTATGCTTTATCAGTGCCAGATAATAATAGAAAATTATGTTGCCGTCAAATATGGCTGCAACTTATGACTACGTAAATGGAACTTCATTTTACTACAAGACTGTAAACTTGCCAGAGAGATTTGAATATCCACGTAATAATTATATGATTAATATAATTATTTAGCTTCAGTATTTGGTAAAAACTAGATTACAGTTGCATGACAATGTTACTTTTTTTTAGATCTTTGCTATCATTTCCAGCATTAGTATTAAATATTCAAGGCACAATTATTTAAAACAGATATTTATAAAGTAGATTCCTATTTAAGAAATTAAATTTTTAGATTATTTATCAAAAATGGAACTGAAATTTTTGTGAAAAAATTACTAATATACTATTAGTGATAATTCTGCCATAAAAATAAAAATTATAATAAAGTAATAATAAAACCTTTTTGAAATATTAAGTGAAAACTTATAATTTACAATTACATTACTATTATACATGTTTTAAAGCAATGTTGTGCATGAAATATTGAAAAAATACTTTCTTCAAACCCCCTTATAATATCTTTATCTCTATTTTGTATCATCATAACAATATATTTTGGACACTATAAAAGATCATTAACATTTTTGTTGCTTTAAGATAATTTTAAAAGAAATTTGTCTAAAATGTGCCTAAAAAATACTAATACTCAAAAGTTTTTAAATTTATATAAAAGGAAAACAACTATAAAATAAGATTTATTAATATTTTTACTCATATAAATTCTCCTGAACTACCTTGAATAAAAAATAAAATTATTTATATTAAAAACTATTTAAATCAAAGGTGAATTATTTAAATTAATAAAAGTTATTAATCTTATAATCACCCAAGTTGTATAAATTTTAACTATCAGATCTAAAGAATTTATAACATTACTTACTTTTAAAATTTTTATCTCTTTCCAGATCGCTTTAAGAACTTCGGATGCCAGAAAACGCCACTAAACCATCCATTCTATAGAACATCTTCATCAGAATATGGTTACTATCCACCAAATATTCACACTGTTCCTAAATGTTACTATCCCTTGAAACAAACTTTTACTTTAGAATTATCAAATTTTGGAATGTATCGCAATTATTCATTAAATATGTGACTAGAAAATTGCATATTAACTGTAAAAATTAAAATATAGCCTATATTCACAATATATCACTAATATTTTTTAAAAAATACAATAAATTACTTAAAGAGACTTTTTTTATGTTACTGTTTGTAAGTTCAATAAATTTTATTACTGTTGTAACGTCTTCTTCATCATTTAACCATTTGTTTTAAACTATTCAATGCAATTAATAAGACTATTCTACCATACTATATATTTTTTTAAATTTTACAGCTGCTATAAAGCACATTCAGAATTTTTAGGTTAATTTCAATTATAAATAAAAAACAATAAAAATAAATTGGTTATACCTTAGTATTATATTTTTAAATACTAATAGTTCTATAGTAAGTGCTATAAATTTGATATTGAAATTTTTTTTTATAAATGTGAATGGTGACATTAAAGGACAAGAATAAATTTAATTTTTATTTTCTAAAACAACTTCATACAAACATATTTCTTCTTATATTCAAAGGAAATGTTGTACACATTCAGTATATGTATAAAAAAAAGTTATCTTTAGAATCAATTTGTGCAATACTTTTTTAAAATATATGAGGCATTCGGTTGTAAAACATGGTAAATGAAATTATTATGAGGTTGATATCATAAATTGTTGAAATAATCTTTAGGAAATTAGTTTTCTCACGAAAATAATGTTGATATTAAGCTATGGTAATGTTGATAACTATGAAATCAGTTATAATATTCATATATTTCACCCTCAGCATGACAAATGCGTGTGAAGGACCCATACTCAAAAGTATGAGTATCTCCTCCAAACAAGCAAGTTTCACATTATATTAAACAGATATGTGGATGACCGATTAGAAACGTTCAACAAATATCATCATAATTGGCCATAATAAAAATTATAGGGCCTCCTTCCATCTGTACCTATAAGAAGGGCTGGTGATTTAACTTTATAATATTTCTAGTGGGCCAATGATAAATAAGGTACATGTATAAAGGTATTAACAATAAGTTTCATTAAATTAGACGATTTAATCATTTAAGTAAGTTTTCAACTAATATTTCTTTAAGCTCTGGCTGAGATGAGACATTAGTTAAAATTTATCCCTAATCCTGAGTCATAAATAATAAAAATAATTATTAAATTATGGATTGATCAAAATAATAACAAATCTTCTCTTAACATGCAAAGAAAAAGAGGGAATAAATAGTTTTATATCTGAATAAGCCTGATGAATGTCCAAAATTGCCTGTTACATAGAAGCAAAAATAAATAATAATAATTCATGTAAGAACACACCTGGTCATAGTTCAAAAGGAAACAAGAAACAAAAAACTGATTACTGACTCAAAATATTACAAAACAGAAACAAGTAAGTCAAAAGGTTATAAATAGGAAAATAATAATAAAGAAAAAAGATTGCATCACATTAAAAGTTTATTAGAATAAATTAATGTTAATAAAATCAATAATTTATTTTAAGGTTGCGAATCCAACCCTGTCTTGTTCAGTGTCAAAAACGGTGTAAAATTTTCCAATAAAGACATCTCCAAGAATCCAGTCTATTTGAGGTAGGGTCATTCCAGTAAATCCTGATACACAAGCTGATGAGAATAAAACTGAAAACTGTAAAAGAAAAAAAATGTAATTAGAACAAGTTCTATTGAAATGTTTGTAACTAGTTTATCAAAACATAATAATAAGATCTTTAAATCTAATACAACTTTTAATATTTCATATGCTTACTTTTAATACATAATCCTTTCCTTGAAGAGTATATGATTTGCCATTAATTTCAAATGTAATGTCAGGAAGTGAATCGATAGAATCGCAATCAACCTGTAATAGAAAAGAAAAATTATATTTAACAATCGTTATCACAATCTTTTTCTTAAGACCTATTCAATAAAAACAAATATTACTATTGTATTAAAAAATATTACTATTGTCACCCTGTTTTATCCCAATTTTTCATAAATTACCTTTGGCTACTAATTGTGACACATACAGACCTTTACATCTCATTTAACAGCAAATAATCCTAAACAAGTTTTGTAAAAGGTTGTGAAGTTTTACAGAATATTGAAAAGGCTAAATTAAAAAATGCTCGAATTAGAATATAAAGAAAATGTTGCATTTTCTTATGCTTCATCAAACTAGAATAATCCAGGAAATAATGTATGATTTATTAGCTCTGAAAGTATAATTAACTTCGGGTGATAAAGATAACCTGTAATTACTTGAAGTTTGAATTGAAACAATTAATTGGAAAAATAACTACTAAATGGAAAGAAAATGGGAAAGATATTGTGAGAACCAAATACTACGACATTTGAAGATGGTCCATGAATTCCCTGAAGCAGTTACAAAGGTAGTAGGGCTTAGTAACGAACAGATCCCTAAAGTGTTAAAAACACTGAACCGACAGGTAAACATCCTAAGGGTAGTCTGAAACATACTCATTGCTATCTCTAGTTCATCGACTTGTAATCTGCAATAAATGGAAGTACTCATGGCATGCTTACATCAGAACTGCACAGATATGTCGTACAAGAAACAGCAATGAAATGATATGACCTTTTTTAAAAATTGACATTGTTCTATAAATAATTATAACATTATAAAGGCTGCAGGGATTTTTTGTATAGAAGCAAAAAAAAAAATACAAAATTAAAATTTATCTCTACATTGCATCAGAAGTTACTTATTTACAATTAAAATCGATGAAAAGAATATGGTCCGGGTGCGGTCAAGAAAAACTCAAATAGTAGAAATATACTAATTTAATGAGCCAACGTTTCGCCCCACGTTGCAGGGCTTCTTCAGGGCTAAAAAAGATACAAACACATAATTACAAAAGGAAAACAAAAACCTAAGTGCAAAATAACAGGGGTATAAAATGTAAAAAAGTAAGATATAATAAGAAAAATTAAAG
>NW_027114465.1:2350988-2377202 GCF_000696795.3 Halyomorpha halys | reverse complement strand
TCATCTTCACACACGGTCAATCAATAATCTTCCAGTACAATTAAAATCATGAATAAATTTATTACTTACAACTTTTACACCATTTGGACCAACAATTCCTGGAATCAAAGCATTAATTTTGTCAATGTCTGCAACAGGTCCAATAATTAGGGAGGTACCAGTGTCAGCAACGGCCTTGCAACCGCTAGAGCAGCCCACAGGGTTATTGTTTACTGAAAGCCTTTAAAAAAAAGTTAAATTAATATTAACCATGCTCATATATCAGTGGTCACAGGGAATAAGTTGGTAAGTTGAAAAATGACTTTTATGGATTGTAATCATCTCCTGAATCTTCTCCTCACAGTGAAGGCATACATATATATAATATTCAATCTTTTATAGATTAATTTAAACTTTTATTAGATCACTTTTCAATTTACTCTCAAGTTGTGTATGTAAAATTCCAATATAATCTAGTTCTAACTTTCTTCATCTAGGTCAATTATAAAATAACTGATTTAATTTTTGTAAAAAAGGATTATGACACAGTCTTTAAAGAACAGGAGGATAGCAAAAATTAAACATTTTTTTCATTGCACAATCCTTTTTGAGCTGACTTGAACAACTGATATTGTATATAATATATTTGGATTTCATAAGGATTGAAATCAGAAACAAATTCATTATTTGGAATTCTCATTACTAAACAAGGTAAATATTATATTTTAAAAAATAATAGTACCTCAATTTGACCATTAATGTGAATTCTTAAGATGGCAACACACACTCAATCCTCATGGTCAAGCATGCATGATCTATTTTTGTGCACAAGCATGCTTGAAAGTGTGTATGCTAATAACTTGTGGAAGCATCCTGCATTATGCAAAATTACAAATGCTCAGGTTTACTTGTTCAAAATGATTTCATATGCATGCTTGTCAATATTCTTGTCAAGCATAATTGAGCCTTAATGCCCTGATTGTGACATAGAAGATGTACAAATTTAATTAATAAATAAAACAAATTTAATATGAATAATAATGAGTAATTACTTGTCCATCTGGAATTCCCAGTAGGCCTTCCTGGTTACTGGAACATAGTGCAGAGATTCTTCAACGATGAGATCACTGTCAATGCCACCAAAGATGATTTCTCCTCCTTTGCTATCGTCAGTATTTCTGAAATTGAATTAATTTTAAATATTAATTTTTAAAAAAAATTATTAAACGTTTCTATTTAGCTTTAATTAAATTTACAGTATATAAATGCTTGAACGATTTTTTGGTTTCTAAATTGATAAGCACTTTCAATTATTCTAATCTAAATCAAATAAGTGCATTAAACAATACCACCACTCTGATATAAAAAAAAAGAAAATAATAATAATTCCCTTGAATACCTTTTATGAAAAATAATTGAGCAATAAACAATCTGAACTGAAAATTAAATCAAAACAGTTCAATCAAAACCACAGCAAGTGGTATTTAAAATAATAATAATAATAATAATAAAAAAAAAAAAACCAACACCACAACAGCTCATGAAGTACAATATGTTGTAAAAATAACTTTTATATAAATTTGATATTCAATAAGGGGGATTTTCTCCTGTCTCATTTATTTTTAATTACCATTTATGAGCCTTGGTGGTAACTAGATTTTATATAAATTCCTTTGGGATACTTTTGTATTCTGACATCAGAATAATTCTTAATTATTGAAGCTTTATTGGTAAATTAGTTTTATCAACTAATTTCAAAGATCTTCAACATAGATCAGGTCTGGAGTACATGTCCACTATTGACTGAATAATTCTGTAGTTATCGATAACAGGTAGTCAAAACATAAAGGTTGGACTTATTATAATTTTCAATGTTTTGGACTCATTCCTAAAGTAAGCAATTAAATATTATTTGGCAGATAATTCACTGTCATGATTACGGCTTCATTTTAAAAATTAAATGGCATGAGACATGACTTTATGTATTTTGTATTGATTAGCACTCACAGTAGTTACAGATCGTCGGGAACTTACAACTAGACGTTTTTACCAACCTCTGACAGCTACCTAGGAGGTTGTTCTCTAGCTCTAGCCAGGGTGGAAGTGGCAAGATTTATTCCTTGTGATTGCTATAAAATGGAAATCAAAACTACATAGCTATGAATCAGATACTTAATAACAAACAGCTAAGCCACGTTTTTAACTAATTTCCTATCAGTAAATTGATAATAAATTTTTCAGATAAGTTAAACATTTGTCTCTTTGTCCAATGAATCTATTTCTTTCAATATTTGATTCAACATTGTTACATTATTCAAAGCTCTTTTTTTTTTTTTAATTTACTAATCTCATCCAATGCCAGCTGAATAAAGTAAGAGAATCTGAAGCATCATAGCATTTGATCAGTTCTAAGTAATCTTACTTATTATTCTTACCAAGTGTTAAAATTGTAAATTTTTAACTCAAATAAAATATCAATCGAATATTTAACAAAGATTATGAATTAAATAATTCATGCTTAGTGTTTTATGATAACATATTTTGCAGTTTTCAAACTCCAAGGTTTAATTACGAAACATATTAATTTGATCTTATTTATTTTAACTTATTCTTCAAACTTACCTGCTCAAATAAAAGGAGAAAACTCCAGAAGCAAGACCCTGGGCAACCATATTCTGCAGAGGTGTTGTGACATTCAGTTTGGAAATAGCCGGATAGGCAAGACCCACTATTCCGTCGAATTTTGCTTCAGCAAAAGTGAGACCAGGCTCCTTGGTAGCCTCAATGAATGTCTGTCCTTTGATTTCCATTCCAGCAATCTGAAGTTAACAAGTATTAATAAAATGTCATCTTATTTTATATTATTTTTTAATGATATTCTGCAAACTAGCACTCTCTTATATTTTAGCAAATAAAAATAAATAAATAAAATGAATTATTTTTTTTAGAAACAAAATGCATAAAATACTTCTTGTACATATATCTTTCTGATCCACTCACAACGTTGATACTGAGGTTGATGATATTAAAAAAGAAAGGCTCGATTAGCCCTCCAAATTTTAGCAGAGAAACTACTAAAGTTGAACAAAATCTTCTATGCAGATCGGAACGGAACCTCATACTCCCCATACTCAAAATAACCAGGTAGTTTGTTAATTTTTTTACAGCTTTAGTATTTTTATTCAAATGAAAATGCCTGTCAAATGTTATATTGAAATCAGTCTGAACTAAGAAAAGTGATAATGAGTCCCTCCTTTCTTTCTTCAAATAAATGTGGGAGCTAATTAACATAAAAACATTTTATAACCAATAAGAAACAATGTTCCAACTTTCGTAATTACTTCATTATAATTCAGAAGAAGTTCTTGATCCAACTCCCTTTCAAAGAAGGGTGGTTTTATTATAATATTTAGTTGGCCATAACTTATTAGCAATATAAGCATGTACTAAGTTTCGTCAATATTAGGAAAGTCATTTTAAAATCCTAATAATTCCCTCCAGTTATTATATGAAACTGGGAGACTAACTGCAATAGCAATAAGCACTTCTTGCAAGCCATTGAGAAATATGACAAGCTTCATTAAATGACTAACCTTTAAAATGTTGATTAAATTAGAAAGCTTTTCGTATTAAAATTTGTTTCTATTCTATCTATAAAAGTATTAAATGATTAAAAAATGTTTTGCGGTCAATAATAAATTATACCAGATGTATAATCATTTATAATTTCATCAGTATCAGTAACATTAAAAAACAAGTTTATTCAATAAAGGGGGGCCATCGGTAGGTGAAAAAAATGAATAAGGATTTAGTAAAAGTTTTTGGAAAAAATTTCTTTAAGTCGTTGGCCACCCACTGACTACAAGAATTGGTGTAACTATGAATAACAAACAAAAATACACTAAGGAAATTCACTAATTTAGTTCCTTAACAATCTAAGGAAAAAGAAGTATGTATTCGCTAGATATATATACATATATATATATCTGTACCTCGGAGGGATACAACACTATGTCCATTTTTTTCCATATTGACTTTATTATAGAGTTAAAATCAGTTTTTCTCATATTTCTTAGAGGAATAGAGCACTATGTCCAAAACCAGTTAGAACCGGATATAGCATGTTTTAAAACAACACCAAGTCCACTTTCATTTAGAGGGATAGAACACCTTGGTGTTTTATCCTTCTGAAGCATGTGAATTAAAAAAATGGACATAGTGTTGTATCCCTCCGAGGTACAGATATATATATTTTTTTTTTTAATTTCACTCGGTAAACAAGTTTTTTTTGCTCCCTTAAGTTCAAAATTAGTAATTTTTAAAAATCTTGCTCATCATCTTAATTATTAGTTAGGCTCTCATTATGTATGTATTTATCATGCTCTTCCAACAAACTGATAGTGTGGAAATAGCTTTAAATTTAGGCATAAAAAATGTTAAGGATTTCAGGAATAGAACATTCCTTTCTAGTTTTCATAATTATCTGCACTAATCCCAACACAGAAGTAGTATATTTTGATATCTATCTCACTAAAGTTTATTTTTTCATAAAATGAGAAATAATTACTGATAACTTAGTTACTTTTATGGTTTAGTTGTTACCTCAAGAGTGTCAGTTGAGAGGAAACCGCTAAGGCTGCCTGAAACATAATCTAGTGATATTTCAGTTCCATCTTCTTTATAAGTCGATGATTCCTTGCTGTTATATTTTTTGTGAAGCCCTAAAAAAAAAAAAATTGACTATTTAATTTTTTCTTTACAAATTAATTTAGGTATTTAGAATATCTAGATCAAATATGTATATACTTACAACAGGCTACATTGAACCAACCACATTTCTTTGATGGTACCCATACATTAGATGATCCAGTGTCAAATATAACACTGAATTTCTGTGCTGGTGTTCCTAATCCAATCTCGCCGTAGTATTGTGCCTTGAAATTATTTCATTTATTTTTTAGTGATGAATATTTCATCATTAGGAAATTGAAAATTTAGTTTAATTAGTCATTGTTACATACATTCATATAGTTGCTTAAGGGCTCTGCTGAACCATCATTCGAAGACAACTTGTCAGTAAAATGGGATCTCAGACTGGCAATTTGTTTGTGAAATTCATCAAAATCTGGTAATGGTTCATTCTTTATTTTCTTTAAAGGAACCCTAAAAATTTAAAAGATAATTTCATCAAAATATCGTAACCACATTCATACAAGATGAAAAGCCTTAAAATTTTGAATAATTGTTCTTATTAACAACAAACCCTCTTTAATTTCTTGCATTTACAAGATAAAGGTGAAAGGAACTTTTTATTTTTATAATGTTTAAATAAATATACACATTTCTTCTCATGAATTAACCTTGTTAGTTTAATCTGTTGGCATACTAACTAGTGGCTGTCTGTATGCTAAGAATATTTAGACCAGTAGTTCTATCTTCTTTACTAATCAATCTCGAAAACCTCAGTAACTTTTAGTTCATTTTGAACAAGATTTTGTGGGCTGTTTGATTATTAGCTTCTACTTAAAGCCTACTCTATACTTAATATCAAAATTAATTTTTTAGGGATTAAATGATTCTATTTAAGTTTACAGTTTATATTATATATTAGGTTTATTAATGTGTTTATGGACGAAATTTGTACAATAAGTATATATAACACGGAAAGGTACTAACAATATTTGTACATATGCAGTATTAATATTGATAAACACAGGACGATTTTTCTAATTTTTGAACAAGGTATACTTCAATATCTTTTTCATAAAGCATCTTTCTGTACAAATGAACATTTTGAATTTTAAAAATGTAGGTTTCTTATTTATTTTACCAATTTTTGGGAAGCGATTTTCTAATAAGTTTGAATGAGCAATTAATTCAAATCAAAAAATGTAATATATTTTATTTAAACATAAAAATTTCATTTATTTAATATTTTTAAAAACATAACATTAAAAAATCCTTTTTTTGAAATGGGAGTTTAAAAAAAAGTAAAAAAAATATTTGATAAGTATAGACTTATCTATGAATAAACATAAATATAAGTTGTAGTACCATTAGTAATACAAATAAAAATTTGGCAGATCTTACAAAATTAAATCTAACAATGTAATTGCTTAAGTGAAAAAAACATTATATTTTTTTTATTTTATTTTTATTAAAAAAATATTATGATCATGATGCTCATAATCATCAAAAATATGATGATCATTTTCATAATTTCTGTTCTTAATTTTTAAAATATGAAGAATTATAATTATGAAGCTGTTGTACAGTATGTAGACAATAAATGTGAACATTTTAATACATAGCTAGACATTTATGTACATAAATTATGCATAGCTGAGTACCATGTATTTTTATGAACGCTGATTAACAACATGGTGGCAACTATATCTATCTCAGAAATTCACTCCATTGTTATGATTAGTATGATAGTTGTATGAAAAAAAACTTTTCATATTCGTATATGATTCAGTTAACCTTTAAAATTGCATTTTAAATAGAGAAAAATTGTACTTAAAAGGTCAAAATAGTAAGATTTAATTTTCAGAACAATGCTAAATTTTCCTGCACTTTTTTTCCAAAAAATAATAATGATCTAAAACATGATTTTTAGTTATGAGTTCAATTATAGCAAGGATAAATATGACTATTAAAAAAAATTAAATATGATCAAAACCTATACTTCAGTAATATCTAGTAGATATTTAGTAAACTTAATGTTATGGGGTATTACAGAGAGAAGTTTTTATGATTAATGAAATTAATTACAGAAATTTGTAAAAATATTGAAACAATTAACCTTCCAAAGTAAAAAAAAGTTATAAACTTCTAAATTACATGATTCATTTATCTTCAATCATTTTCAGATACGAAAAAATTAAAAAAAAGTAATATGTTATATTGTTTGAACACTTTGAATAAAAAGCATTTTTAGAGCAATTTTCTTGTAAAATTAAGAAAGACATTAAATAAACTTGTATTATTATATAAATAAATAAACGTTTACAAATAAATACAACAATAATCCATTTAAACTGTTTGTTTTCAACTATACAAAAATATCAGTAAAAAAAAAAAAAAAGAATTTTTTTAAATTCACTTCAACTAATAAAGATCACTATAATTATCAATTAACATTTCATAAAATACATATAATCCTACATTCTTACCTGACCAATGCATGGCTTCCAATTAAAATGATGGAAAGGAGAAAGAAACAGTTCGAAAATGTGCCCATGATGTGGGTCGGATACTGTCTGGTAGAATGAACAATTTTAATTATATATATATATATATATATATATACTGATTCTGGACCACTTTTCTTTTAACTGATATGTTATCAGTAATTTATTGTAAGTGGATTGTCAAAACATTTATGAGTAAGTTTTTGTTAAATCATTGAGTCATCTTGATACTTAAGTAAAACCACATTAAATAATTAAAATTCAATAGGTGGTTATAATGAGTCTTTAACGGAATTTTAAATTTTATGAATATTTAATAATGAGTTGTAGCAATAAAATTTTCAAAGATAAATAAGAAAAACTAGACTTTAAAATTATTCAGTCCTTTGAAAATAACAGTTACACTATTATACCACTTCTACAGAAAATATGCATGTAGGAAAGAAGGTCAGTTTGTTGTTCTCCAGAACCTGTTCATCCTTTCAGCTGAGAAGAATAACTGTTTTATTAATAATTTATTTTGAATTTCAAAAGCATTTATCATACAAAATATTTTATTCTATAAAAATAGCATAATTTAGTGTGGAATTTTCTAGATATCACCTATAACTAAAATTATTAATAGAATACCATAAGTATTTGCATGCAATTAACATATAAACATTAACAATGAATAAGATTGAAGATAGGTTGTAAAAAAATATATAATCATTTTGACTTATTAGACATTAATGTTTACTATGTCATTATACTTAAGAATATACTTAACAATTGAAATATTATTAGAGAAAACCTTACTACTATATTATCAATAGTTTTATTTTTATCTATTTACTTTAAATTTAATTGTTTAAACCACAATTTATTTGCATTCAATAATTATGTAGCAAATCCATTCTGATAGGCCAGTTTAATACCAATACAAATGTCTATGCTATTTGTCAAAATTAAACTAATTAATCAATAAATAAATACTTTGCTCTTTTTTTCCATTTTGTTGATTAATTAAAAAAAGATCACAATATTTTTGTATTTGATTCTATCAAATAGTGAGTATTCATTGCAGAATCTACCATCAACATTGCTACAAACCATGCTGTAACTGCATCTGTTTTTTTTAGTTACTCAGTAATTTTATTTTTTATTACTCATTTTATTTACTAAGCTTGTCAGTTGTCTTTGCATTTTGTGGTTTTTTTAATACCAATCTGAAAAAATCATGTTTTATAAATTTTTTTTCCTCATTATTATAATTAATTTTAGAATTGTTAATTAATTAATGATTTTAAAAATTTTAAGTGTGCTTTCAATATATCTTAGTATTACAACTGAGCATTTTTAGGAATACAAGGGTAATAAAATTCTTTGAGATATGATGTCAAGTAAATTTATTAACATATTTAGTAAAGAGGGAATGTGAAATCATTAATTAAAACATAAAAACAGCCTCCAAGGGGTTTCTTCAAAAGGTAGCAATAAATGCTCAAGCACGCTTGAGCATGTGTAGATATATGTCATTTAGTTATTTACTTTTACTTTCGAGGACGTTTTTATAAGAAGAACGTTTTTCTTGAACTAATCCATTCCATCTATGCCATAATTGGAATATTTATGTGATGAAAATATGTTTACAACAATAGATTGGAAATATGATCCTTAGAATTCTCCTTAGAACAGAACCTCAACATGAGAACATAAGTAAGTAGTCATTCACAATATTAGCACAAAATTACTCAACATTTTGCAGAAATTTTTTTAACATTACCAATTTTTGTTTAATTTCCTTGATTTTTGTTTAATTGATTTGTTCATTACAGGTACATATATCATATATGTACCAGGTACATAAAGTTTTATAGGTTTATAAGTATTTCAAGATTGCATTGTGACAAAATAAGACTTATATATGTATACATAATGGTTTATCAGTTGTTTTATGGCCTCTTGCATTTCTTCTCCGTGATGGTATTGATAGGCTCTTCACTAGATATTCATTCAAATTTTCAAGAAAGATGAAGCCTTTTAATTTAATTTTAATTGGAGAACTGAGTCTTGAAAATATTTTCTAGGATTATCAAAATCATTGCTGTTCACTTTTTCAACAACTTAAAGTAGGTCCAGGAAATATAAATATAAAATTTTTATCTTCTGGTACAAAAAAAAATGTCAAGTTGTTTCACTATTTCAGCCTTAGACATTTGTCACCCCTAAGAAATCATATGAATTGAGTTAATAAAAACAAACAAATTGTAATTCAAATCTATTGCTTAAAAAAACAAAAACAAAAAAACTGTTACTTGCAAAAAGTTAATCCAATCTTAAGGGACTTATCCAATTTTGTTAAATTGTGCTATTTGGGTTTATTCACTGCCAATTATGTTATTTTTGGAGAATTTTGCTTAAGTGCTCACAGGTGAAAAAAAATACAGGTCTACTTTTTCGCTTATTTTATTATTTTTAGTCCTATTATAACTTTTTATTCTTGCAGTGTCAGCTCAAATTATTAACTAATGTGGGAAAAGGTTCAATTTATATGAAATGTGGTAGCAATAGGAGTAAAAATATTCTGAAATGGTGTTCTCTAAGAAAAGATTATACACAATCATTTGTTTATACATAAAAACCAATAAATAAAGTAGGAAAGAAACTCAAATACCATACTCATTACATAACCCAAGCATAATCATTACCAAAATATAAAAAAATATATCATGGAAAATTCATGTGTGCATTTGTAAGATAAATTAGGGGTATATTATAATAAGATAACACTGGACCATTTTCACAATACACTCCATCTTACAAATTTTGGCCAAATGGACGTTTAATTTTCGAAATAGTGGTGTGTCAAAAGAAATAAATTTGTTAAGTATCAGATATTAAAGAAATAATGATAGCAGAAGTCAAAATGTCGATGGACAATTCGTTACGTTTAAAAAATATATATAATAATACAATGGATTTTTATAGTTTACAGATAGTCAAGGAAATTCGTTTAATGTGTCAATTTCTAAACTTGAAAAGTTCAAAATATTTGCCGCAAAAGCTCTTATTACATTAATTAGGAATCATAGTTGTCCTTTTTTAGAAGTTTATCGGTTTTTAATTAATTAACTTTATTTAGCAGATTTGATTGGCATTTGAACGCTCTCCAATTTGTTATCGCTAATGATTTACGTAATACAGATATTATGAAGATTCTCACAAGCTTAATATCGCACTTAGCCTTTCTCCACCATGTTCTTTTCACGTCGCTCACCTGAAACGATTCGAATATTTCGCATCCTGTTAAAATGGAGCATTGAAACCCGGGAATTTGTGAATTCTAAGATCATGCTCTTGTAGGTTGAGGAAGGAACCTAGCTTTGGACAATATTACTGAATACGATTCAGGTCCAAAGAAGGAAAGATTCTTTGACCGATATTATAAAGAAACTTATAAAGGATCCTGTAAAAAAATCATTCTGAGCGACTTGAATGAAAGAGTTGGGGAAAACAACGAAAACTAGGATTCTTGGTTACCATAGAGAAGTTTATTTCAACGAAGATGGTGAAATGACAGCTACTTTCTAGGTAATTGCGGAAGATTTCGACTTATCCATCAGTAATTAAAATACCATTAATGGGGACAAGTTTTCCTGCCCCAAGGAACGAGATGCGACCTCAAACCATATAGTACAAGAGCCGTGAACAAAAAAAGGCAGTTATCTCACCCCAATTTTTGATTACTTCGATAAAAAAATATGTATAATTACTAGTCAAAATTGATGAGTCTGCCAAGTATAGGTAGGGGAATTAAAAAATGGCGGCTGTTTCAAAACCTTAAAAAACATTGATTTTTCATTCGGAGCTCTATTTCTTAAAAACTACTAACAACACTAGAAAATCTAAGTGAACATTATTTAAAGAAGAGTAAATTTGCTAAAATATTAGCCCTAAAAGAGCTATTTACGTCCAATAGTTCTCGAGATATAGCTTTTTAAAAAGAAAAAATTTCTTTAAAATCTATAGAAAGATTAGAAGTTAGTTAATTTATTTTGAGAAATCTATATCTCAGGAACTATGTGACATACAGATGTCTATTAGCACTCAAATTAAAGCTAGTTTAATGGACTATAAAGTGGCGTATGACCTTTAACCTCGTAGGAATAGTAGTTTTCATGATATTTGCTAAAATAAATTGATTTATATTTGTTCGGACAATAAATTTGATTTATGAAAAACTTTATTTCAGAAACCATTGGACGTACTGATGTCTGGCAGTGTTTAAGTTAAAGCTAGTTAAATTT
Organism: Halyomorpha halys; assembly: GCF_000696795.3. NCBI lineage: Eukaryota > Metazoa > Arthropoda > Insecta > Hemiptera > Pentatomidae > Halyomorpha > Halyomorpha halys. The sequence continues at coordinate 2,365,741 of NW_027114465.1, read as the reverse complement.
ACTACAAAATAGTTAATTATGTTTATCTCTGTAGGAATAGTAGTTTTATGATATTTGACAAAATAAACTCACAAAATGTTAATTTATAGTTGTTCGAATAAAATGTTGGATTTTTGAAAAAATATATCCCTGGATCCATAAGACGTACATGTCTGCCAACACTCAAAATAAAGGAAATTTAATTTACTATAAAGTAGTTTATGACAATTATCTTCGTAGGGGTAGTAGTTTTTATGATATTCACATATGAATATAAATTCGGTAAATGAAAATTTGTCTGAACAACTATATATCAATTTATTTTAGCACATTTCATGTAAACTATTACTCCTACGAAGATAAACATCATAGATTACTTTATTGCCCATTAAACTAGCTTTTATTTGAGTGCTAATAGACATATGTACGACAAATGGTTTTGGAGAAATATATTTTTCAAAATAAATTCACTAACTACTGATCTTTTAGTACGTCCCATACCACATTTTTATGAAATGTTGCTTTTTAAAAAGCTATATTTCGGAAACTTTTTAACGGAAATAACTCTATGAGAGCTCATATTTTAGCAAATTTACTCTTCTTTAAATGACGTTCTCTTAGGTTTTCTTGTGTTGTTTCTACATTTTAAGATATAGAGCTCCGAATGAAAAATTAGTTTTTTTATCGCTTTGAAACAGCCGCCATTTTGTATTCCCCCTACCTATACTTGGCAGACTCATCAATTTTGACTATTAATTAATATTAATACATAGTTTTCATTAAAGTAATCAAAAATTGTGGTGGGATAACTGCCTTTTTTCTCCTCTTGGGCTCTTGTACTAATAACATGAGCCACTCCATGTGTTTCAGTACTTTGCGCACTTGTCCTGTCCATTCTTTGTGGTGAATAAGAAACATGGATCACAGTAGTGTGTTAGTAACAGGTATTCACTAAGATACAGAATTTTTCAAACGCTAATTAAATAAATTTCATAACAATCTAATTTCAGGATTCTATATATAGTCACTACTTTAGGATGTCATGGCTCTCAAAATAAAATAAAATAATTTAAGCAAAAAAAACTTTTGAAAGGCAATACATTTTTTTTGTAATTTACTTATCAGGTGATTTTTTTTTATCAGCTTTTTTTTTATTCTACTTGATAATTTTTTGTTTATCAGCTACCCAAATAAACGAAGTTCCGCAACCTTATTTTACTTCAATTTTAATTTTGAAGTCACAAGTAAAATTTTAGCTCCTGCAATTACCCGTACTTTTGACTGCTACTATAATCAATGAGGTTTGAGGCTTGGTTTCGAAATCTTCCAGTCTGGTCATAAATATTGTATGGTGAAAACTTTAATAAATTAAAAACTTTTTTAAATAAGATTTTTCTTAGTTTATCATTTACATGAAATGTATAATGTTTGAAAGTTTTTGACTGACTCCTTGCTGAGAAGTAAAAATTTGTTTACTTTTTTATTGGCAATTCCTCAAATAATAGTAAACCATGAATCTCTCTAAACATTACGGGTTGTTGTTGTACCAAAACAGACAAAAGTGCAAAGACTTGGTTTTTTCATCAATTTTGGGTTTCTTAATTTATCCTTGAACATCGAATTGTAGTTGAAATGTACGTCATCAAATCTAAGCTTCCATTCTACAATATTTTCTATTTATATGTTTTTGACGACTAAAAATTAAATGTTTTCTAGGCGCCCTGGCATTCGCTTATGGCTCCAGTTAGAGATTGGTAATAACTTAGTGATAGGTGAGGGTTATTATATGAGGTAAATTTCTAATTACTTGATATCTGTGATACTTGATGCGAATGCCATAGTGGTGATTAAGAGAATATCAATTTGTTGGAGATCGAATTAGACCGTTTCTGAGATATTGCACGTAGCTTGTGATGTTCCAATTCATAAATCACCTTGTCTCTATTTTTAACGTATTCTTAGTAAAGCTGTAATTCAGATATTGTTCTTCCCCAATAATGGGAATTTCTTTTCAAATATCGTGAACTATGGGCCAAATGCATTATGATCTGGACTAAATCTTGTTCAAAATTTAACGCCAGAAAAAAACCAAACCCGTAGAAAAGCAAATGTCGAAGCTGTCTAACTCAGGGACAAGAAGTATTGTGATTCGAATTATTTTAGAATTGGATTTTTCACCAAACATATTTTACAATCAGGTTCTAAATGAATTTCATAAAAAAAATTGTATTTTCATTAGGATCTCCTCATAAATATATATACATATTTTATTATCATTAGTGTATTTTGAGGATCAGTCAATCGTAAAATAATTATATTTTGGTAGGTTTCTCGACTTTATTGTTCGCATTGTAATATCATACATTGGACAATTTTTTTTCTGAATAAAGTAATTTTTTTAAATAATTGGTAAACCCTAAAATCTACAGAATACAAATTAAGATTAATAAACACACCGTCTTTACAGCTGACATTCCAACCAATCCTCACCAGGAATGCCGATGACACATTTGTGCTCGCAGTTAATAATAATCCATTAATTGTATCCCAAACTCTCCAATCCCATATCACAGCCCTCAAAGAATGGTGTCGTAATTGGAGGATTAAGATGAGTTCCAACAAATCCCATCATATCACCTTTACCCTTCGTCTTAAACCTGCCGACTGTCTTACAGTTTCATTTAATAATGTTACTCTTATCCCTGTCGAACATATCCGCTACCTTGGACTACATCTGGACCAACGATTAACCTGGAATCCTCACACAAGACTGAAAAGAGAGGAAACTGCACGTCGATTTCGACTATTACAGCACTTACTAGACAAACGGTCTAAACTTCCAACTCATTACAAAACACTGATCTACATGACTATAATAAGGTCAATCTAGACATATGGAGTCAAGCTTTAGGGCTCCACTAAACCTTCGGATTCCTCTCGTATCCAATCCAAAATCTCTCGTAAAATCCTCAATGTTCCTTACTTTGTCACAAATAAAATCATACATAAAGACCTTAATGCTCCCTATGTAATCGACCTAGCCCGAACCAGACATCACTCCCTTCATTATAAACTCCCTAACCACTCAAACCCTTTAGTTTCTAACCTTGCATCCTCCTAGGCTCCTGAAAAGAAGATGGCCACGAGACCTACTACTGTAAAATGTCATTAGAGTGCTACCAATGGGTAGTTTCTCTACACGCCTGTAACACTCCATTTTAACAAAGATCATTTATTTAAGCGTATTATATAAGGGGTATTCATGATGTTGTGTTAAATGTTAAATGTTTTACCATGTTAAATGTTATTTCGTTTTACCACGATAAAAGAAGGCAATTTTTTTCGATTTAACATGAGTTTTTCCATTTAACACGCTTTAACATGTTAAACCAAAGATCATGAATACCCCTGGTAAAAGAAGGCAATTTTTTTCGATTTAACATGAGTTTTTCCATTTAACACGCTTTAACATGTTAAACCAAAGATCATGAATACCACTATAATATACAGTTGTAAATTTCAATAAAGATATAAAAAAAATAATAATAAATAGAAACATTACATACAATTGTTTTATGACTGTGTGTTTTGCATAGCTATATTACTATAAATAACTTGTACTAGATAGTGCATGACTATGCGAACAGTTAAGTCGCGAAACCTTACCTCAGTATAGTTGAATTATTATTGAGTGAGCCTTAAGAACCTTAAAAATATATTTCATCAACAATCAAGAAAAAAATTATCAATAAATATATGTATTTGACATAAAAATAATGGCTTTAATAAAAAAAATGTCAAACAAAATTCTCAAATACTACTTCAATACCAAACAAATGCGAAAATTCTTTGTCGTTTCTCAAACCCTCGTAAAACGTAATGGGTCGTAAAATGTGCCATCTTAAAATTAAATCAGTACGAATTTTGTCAAGTTTTAGATTAACTCCAAAATGATTTATAACTATGATGAATCACTTTGTAAGGGTTTATTTAATGATTCATAGCTGAATTATCTTCCTTACTTTTGTATGAGTAGATTGCTAAGGTTCATAAAATCATTAGAATGTTTTTGCTGCTTTTCACAACCCATTTTTAAAATATTTTCATGTTATTTTGAAATCTTCTAGCCAAACACTAATTATGAATGCTACATAATAACTTTCAAAATAATTTTTTTAATCTTATCAGATATTAGAATAAGAAGTAATATAAAAACGTGATTGAACAGGGTATCAGATAACACAACATACTCGAGACCATTTGGACGGAATAGAACTTTTTAAGATTGAACGTGGCTAATCGTTTACCTATCATGCGCAATTTTTTTTAGAAAAAAAAATCAGACTCCACAAAATTCTAGAACTGTATTAATTTAATTGCAAAATGGAGATAAAGATACAATCCGAATCGCTTAATGAAGGAAAAGGTAATTACGAAGTATCATGATTATATTCGTTGAGGTTTGCCCTAATAAATTCGCAAGATTTTGATTTCTCGCAAATTGGTAACAAAAAAAAACATTGATTTTTGAAAAACTGTATCTCGAAAACCAATGAACATGAAGAGCTTAGGCTCACATTTTATGAAATGTATGCTAATTTAAAAGATCTATTAATGTTTATCATGCAGTAGATAATTTAACAGATATTGTGGTAGATTTAAAAATTAAGATTTAATAACAAAATGGTGGTCAAACTGAAAAGTCAAAATTTTACTCACAAAGGGATACCGATTTCGATGAAATTTTATTTGGTGATACTAGGTCGACAAATATTAGACGAGTCCAAGGGTTCTTACCAATAAGCCTTAAGTGCCAAGAAAAAATAATTACTGAATTTTAGAAATGTTATCATGTTATCGTATGCCGCCTTTGCTCTAAATGTATTTAATGGTTATTCGGTGTATTATATACCAATCAATTTGTTTTGTTTTTTTAGTGTATAATAAGAAAAAAAGACTTTTGATTGTATTAAATGTATAAAGTTAATTAAATGTATAATTTATTAAATGTATATAAAATTACAAAAACAGAAAGTCACCTCTAGTAAAGTTGACCAAACAAATGTTTTGGAAAAATCAAGTCAGATTAGTACTTTGCGTTTTTTGAAACCCTTAAATATAAATTTTCATACAAATCAAAAACTAAAAATGTTTTGGGTTGATTTTTGTAGGGTTTTTCTGCCTACGATTTATTTGTCTATGATGTTTCTATTTCTAGATTTTTCCATATGGATGTTTTTATGTGGTAGAAATAATTTCAAATCAAGAAATATTTCTGGAACATTTTATTTTATTTCTTCGGTTCTAATTTGTTTAGGAAGGTATAGTTTGGACCATTTTGTGTAGTTTAGACGGCCCTAAATCTCTACTGTTTTTCGGGTAGATTATTGCGTTTTTTTAAAACAAAATTGAAGGAAAGGCGAATATTTTGAAAAAAAAAACTTTATTTTTCGATTACTATCAAAATTCGAATTTAAGTTTGTTTCGAGGTGTGAAAAAGGAATGCCAACTTTTATTCTCCACAAAAAAAAAAACTTTATCCCACTTTGCTAGTTAAGTTCGGTTAAATTATTTTAATATTGTGCTATTATTTTGAAATATGGTTGTAATAATATACCATTCGATTTGTTTTTAGATGTAGCATAAAAAAAAGAACATACTTTAAATTTAATCAAATGAGTTAAAATACACACTGAATGACAAAAATCAACAATTGCTTCTTATATCAAAAACATTTTTTTCAGATAAAGCTAGGCATGACTTTATTATGCGTAAACCATGTTACATGTTATGTCGTTTTAAATTGGTAAAAGAAGGAAATATTTCTCCATTTAACATAAGTTTTTCCATTTAACACACTTTAACATGTTAAGCTAAATATCATGAATACCTCTATTAGTTGCTCGTAGTTTGTGTTTTGATTGTGTCAGTATTGTTTTGGATTTTTTAGCTAATAAAGCATCTTGAATCTCTTTCTCACAATTTAGGAAGGAAAGATTATAAAACAAGATGCTCAGAAAATCCGCTAGGAGCTCTTATGCATTTAACATGATTTTAAATAGAGCTCACAATCCTATGCTTATAACATTTAACATGGTAAAACATTTTATATTTAACACAATATCATGAATACCCCTAATATGTATAATACTACATTTTTTAATACTATAACAATAATATAATACTACGACAACAAACAAAACGATGACGAGCTCAGCTGGTCTGTTACGTGATGCCATTCTCCATTTAACAGACCTAGTAACGAACTCTCAACCATGTTATATCGTTTTAACACGGTAAAGGAAGGAAATATTTCTCCATTTAACATGGGTTTTTCATTTTAACATGTTAAACTAAAGATCATGAATACCCCTAATATACATCTGTACCTCGGAGGGATACAACACTATGTCCAGTAGTAATTCACATGCTTCAGAAGGATAAAACACCAAGGTGTTCTATCCCTCTAAATGAAAGTGGACTTGGTGTTGTTTTAAAACATGCTATATCCGGTTATAACTGGTTTTGGACATAGTGCTCTATTCCTCTAAGAAATATGAGAAAAGCTGATTTTAACTCTGTAATAAAGTCAATATGGAAAAAAATGGACATAGTGTTGTATCCCTCCGAGGTCCAGATATATAGTTGCATATATATGTTAAAAATTATAATTTTTCACATAAATGTAACTCTTCTTATTCAATATTGATTTAATTATTTATATATACAATTGTCTTTTTTTAAAAATAATTCCAAGGAATTACTTAAAGTGTAACTCCTTTATCATAGCTAATTTTTAATACGAACTGTTATTATTAATGAAAAGACTTCAAATACACCGACTCAATATGTTCTTGGGAAATTTGCAAACATTAATTGACAGAGTGTGACGTGATTTTGTTCGGAACCTTTGCTCGGAACAGACGTTAGGAGGCACATTGCTTCATACCATTTATACCTTTTAGTTTCTATAAAATAACTCTTATGAAAATGTTCTTGACTTTATTTATCTTGAGTAAACAATTTTGAACATATTACCGAACCAAATAAAGAGTACTCAGTTATCGTCACAATTTGAGATACAAGTGCTGTTATGTTATTTAGAAATTGAAAATCTTTCAAAAACACTTAGACACGAAATTTGACGCACATTTATATAAATTAAAAATAAATCTATCAAATACATGGCCAAGGTAACATTTCTCTTACAACCAATTAACGTAATTTCTAACCATAATAGCCTTTTGACTGAAGGAAAAAAATCTAATAATAGACTTTAGACTACTATATAGACTAATAGAAAAAACTAACTTAATAACTATAACATTTCCAAGCCCATTGAAACCTTTTCTTGGCCAATTGTAACCTTTTTCTATTCAATCATAACTTTTTCATTTTAAATATAAATTTTTATATCATTAAAAATATCTTTTATTATTCAAAAATAATTATTTTAATTTCAATAATGATTTTTGAAGTAATTTCGGCGCATTCGTCCGAAATTTATTTCCTATATTATATAATTCATATTACTTACTAATTTCAACAACATAAAATTAATGACAAAAAAAAAGTTGAATATTTTATGGAGGGGGCAGGTGAATTTTATAAATTTAACGATAGTTAATTGAGTTTCTAAAAATGCTAATATCGACATTTTGTTCAAGATCGAATTATACGAATTAATTGTGTAAACTATGAATGGGATTTTTTGTTTTGGTTTTATTGGAATAAGATAGTTGACCGTATGAAGTAGATTGTAGGAATAAAGTCCGGGTGGCGGTCAATAAAGTAACCAAAAAGAAAACTATTTATTGTAAATCAAGGTTTCGCCCCACTTTGCAAGGCTTGATCAGGGCAAAATTAAAACAAGATACAAACATTGTAAGAAGTGACAGAACATTAAAATAAATATACAATGAAAGTAAGAAAATATGTAAAAAAAAAAAATTATATAAAATCGACAACTCTTTATAAAAATTTTATATTATTGTTATTAGGGAAAAAAATAAGTAGAAACTTTTTATAGAAGAAATGTTTCACTTTTTTTTTTTGTTTAAATAATCTCGTTGTATTCAGATAAATCATGAAAATTATCCTCTTCAATTTGGAATCTTTGTAATACTACTTATGTTGTAATCACTAAATTTAATTATTAATTAATTCTCCTATAAACAAGCCACTCAATTAGAATTTGAGTGGTGATAAAGGTTCTCTTCAAGACACAAAAAAAAAATAAAAATACAATTAAATAAAGCTTTCTTAATTACACTCACTTAATCAAGAACTGTAAAAGATTGTTTGTCGAGATAGTAAATATTAAAATCTTGGTAATGTTAAATATGCAATGATGTTTTTTTTTTAATAGTGTGAAATGCATATAACATGCCCAACTAATTGTGTATTGCCTAACATTGTGTACTACTAATTTATATAAATTATTTTTGATTTATTATTCTTGTTTGATATCAATATTTTGAATATGTAAGCCATTTATTGTACTGGCTAACTCTATTTGTATTGGTATTGCCCCAAAAACAAATAGACTTATTATTATTAACTAGTTCTCAGCAAAAGAGCTTAAAAATAAAATAAAAGCTGTAGGAGAAAAGAATCAACGGAAGAGTATCTTAGGAAAAATTATTAAATTAATTATATTACATAATTGTATTTAGTTTAACATATTGAATGTAGTGTTGAATGGAGAAATATTTTCTACTTTTAGCATGTTAAAACGATATAACATTTAACAGGGGTATTCATGATGTGTTAAATGTTAAATGTTTTACCATGTTAAATGTTATAACTATAAGATTGTGAGCAGCCCTATTTGTCGTTTTAAATTGGTAAAAGAAGGAAATATTTCTCCATTTAACATAAGTTTTTCCATTTAACACACTTTAACATGTTAAGCTAAATATCATGAATACCTCTATTAGTTGCTCGTAGTTTGTGTTTTGATTGTGTCAGTATTGTTTTGGATTTTTTAGCTAATAAAGCATCTTGAATCTCTTTCTCACAATTTAGGAAGGAAAGATTATAAAACAAGATGCTCAGAAAATCCGCTAGGAGCTCTTATGCATTTAACATGATTTTAAATAGAGCTCACAATCCTATGCTTATAACATTTAACATGGTAAAACATTTTATATTTAACACAATATCATGAATACCCCTAATATGTATAATACTACATTTTTTAATACTATAACAATAATATAATACTACGACAACAAACAAAACGATGACGAGCTCAGCTGGTCTGTTACGTGACGTCATTCTTCATTTAACAGACCAAGTAACAGACTCTCAGCTATGTTAAATGTTATTTCGTTTTACCACGGTAAAAGAAGGCAATTTTTTTCGATTTAACATGAGTTTTTCCATTTAACACGCTTTAGCATGTTAAACCAAAGATCATGAATACCCCTAACATGGTTGAAAGTCTGTTAACAGGTCTGCTAAATGGAGAATGGCGTCAAGCAACAGACCAGCTGAGCTCAACACCATTTTGTTTGTTGTCCTTTTGATAGATTACTTTCTCTTAGTTCTTTTCTGGTTCGTGTTGTTTTTAATTAAACTGTAATAAAGTAATGGATAAAAATAATAATGAAGTAATGGAAAAAACAGGAGAGGGAACAAGGAACAAGTGAAGCGGAGGAAAGATTATATGAAGAAGCTGTTGGATATTTTAATATCTCATAAACGTTATAAGATTACTAAACATGTTTTCCAGAAAATGCGCTAGGAGCTACTCATAATTCTATACTATAACATTTAACATGTTAATTTTTTTTTACATTTAACATATCATGAATACCCCTATTGTTTTTACTTGAGTATATGATATTGACTCTATTATAAGTTTCTTATTTTGAAAAATGGCGTTATTTTCTCATATGAAAGTTTCTTTTCCTGGACATTCTTCTTTCTGCACATTTCTGGTACATACGTAATTATCTATATTTCAAGATTAATGAATTGGCGTTTGAGAATAAAATCTACGCTAATCCTCTACCTCATTTAAAATTAGCCTCTTTTTATCTCCTGTCGGTGGATATAATATAATCGTGGATTTAAATCAACGACTTCTAAAACGTAATACGCTTTTAATCCTCTTCTTAATCGGGAATGAAGTTCATGACTGATATCCTTTCTGACTTCTTTCGTTCCTGACTAAAGCACTATATTTTTATTTTACAATAATGTGAACCACTACAACCCATCAAGGGTCAGAGGTTCAACACCTTGAAGGAAGTACTGTTTTTACAACGGTAATACAAGGAGGTGATTTTTTGAAGACCACCAGATTTTTTCCCAATTAAGGGTACCAACTTTATGAGGCTGAGTGGACTCCAAGAGAGCTCCAGAACCCACACCATTGACTGACTCGTTTTTAACTGTGGGTAAAGTACCATAATAAACAATTATTTGTTACAGCCGGATTCGACCCGAGTCTTTAGAGTTAGTAACCCCTTACCTATATTTTTAATTTATAATAAGAATTTATTTTATTATTATTATTCTTTTCTTCTTTTCACAATTAAATTAATAAATGGTCAGCGGACTGAGAAAATCCAGCGTATAACAAGCACGAACAGAGAAAAAAAAAAAATAAAAATCTGAAACTAAGGGGATACAATGTCATGATAAATCCAGCTATCATATACGGCAGCGAGATCTAGGATCTGAAAGGTACACTAGAAAACAGAATCAAGTAGGGCTGTAAACGAAAAAAACGAAAAAAAAACTATTATTAACGAAAAAAAAATATTATTTTTTTTCTTTGTACATCGATTTTATATTTATTTATTTATTAGACATGGTATAATTTCATCGGAAGTGAATATTTTTTTTTTTACTAATGAATCGATTTTTTTTTTATTTGAACTTCTTTTATTTTTAAGTGAGAATAAGAATTTATTTTATTTTTTTACGGATTTTATATTTATTTATATTACAGCTAATGTATAAATGAAGTTATTTTTATAGTTTCTGGTAAGATTTGTTTTCTTTTAATTGTACATTTATGTTATTCTAAAGGGACTCTGTCCCAGGATAACATAAATATATGACTGAGACCATCTACATGAAATCTCTACAGAAGAAAATTAAATAAAATTACTATTCTCTAATTCATAATTGCAAATATGATGAATAACAATAAATGCAACTATTGATAAACAAACATAGGAGTTAATATTTATGCTAATCAAGTTTGAGCTTACATATTTTTTTTTATCTGAAGGATTAAGTTCTGAATAAAAATAGCTTAAAGAAAATCCCATTAGGATGTTGATTTAGTGTTAGTGTTGTTAGGTAACTGACATTTGATTGAGTGTTCTGACGTTTCAACACTTCTACCTTTTTGAAAGATTTCAGTAAACATGAGTGTAACCAAAGAGCAAACCTCCTAATCAACTACATTACCTTTGTTGTGGAGGCCTTCTGGTCAAGCATATATAACATTATTTATTGGTGTCAGATCTTGCACAACCACCTTTTAAGTCTTTTAACTGTAAACATATAATACATCTTCCTCAAAATAGTAAAACAGTTCCGAAAAAAAAAGATAGAAAGTATGGCATTTTATATGAAATCACTTAAAAGTTAATAAGCTCTCTTTTATATATTTCAGATGTAAATAATTATATGTATATTTAATTTTATTTTGACTTTATTTTATAGTTTAAAGACCCTGCATGCTACCTGATTAGCATAGCTTAGTGAATTGGTGAGCACGACACCAATATTCAGTGAGTAATTATACACAATTATATCTAGCACACCATAGCAAGGGTGTCTGTGCTATCTAGTTTTTGGTTTAAACATATAGGTAATACATTTATAATAATTGAAGGTCGGTTATCATAAGGAATCGGTAGAGATATATAATAGAATTAAACAGATACATAACAAATGTAGTTTCTGGAATCCCCATCTGCCTTAGCACCGTGGTTATCCAGAAACATAGCAACAAATAAAAGAAGTTGACTCCGGAACATATACCTTGTGTAAAGAAATAACTCAAACAATAAGTTTAAACAATTTTTTTATTTGATTTTTTTATACTTTTGCTCATCCTTCAACTTTCCAAACCCGACCCTATTTTTCTCCATGTCGAATACTGTATAGAAGTTCTTGATGAATGTATGACCCAGTACCCAGGTATTGTTGGCAAGATCCATACCCATAAATCCACTCACGCAACATATCCCGTCGTTGGAAATCACCTGAAACAGCAAATATCTCCATGTATTATAAGTTATCGTTCAGTTGGTTATTTATTTTAAAACATGTGATTCGTTAACAAACATAGTATAGATCATAAAATGTTTTGATCTCTAAATAAAATTTTTAATTGATTTTATCTAATCAAGAAATGATTCAGTAAAAAAAAAAGCAACAAAAAAAAATTAAATTAAATCAGATTCAAATTTCTGTAAGAAATCATATTGTGCCCAGTGGAGAGCTCTTCAATTAGAACAAGAGCCTGGAAGAAAAAAAGGCAGTTATTTCACCAAATTTTTGATCACTTTAATGAAAACTATGCATAATTACTAGTCAAAACTGATGAGTCTGCCAAGTATAGGTAGGGGGAATAAAAAATGGCGGCGGTTTTAAAATCTTAAAAAACATTAATTGTTCATTCAGAGCTATCTTTAAAAAAATATATCTTAAAAACTACCAACAACACTAGAAAATCTAAAAGAACATTATTTAAAGAAGAGTAAATTTGCTGAAATATGAGCCCTATTAGAGCTATTTAGATCTGATGGTTCTCGAGATGTAGCTTTTTAAAAAGCAGCATTTCTTAAAAATCTACTTAAAGATTAGTAGTCAGTCAATTTATTATGAGAATTATATATCTCAGGAACTATGTGACGTACAGATGTCTGCCAGCGCTCAAATTAAAGCTAGTTAAATTTACTATAAAATAGTTAATTATGTTAATCTCTGTGGGAGTAGTAGTTTTTATGATATTTGACAAAATAAATTCATAAACTGTTAATTTCTAGTTGTTCGTATAAAATGTTTGATTTTTGAAAAAATATATCTCTCGACCCATAAGACGCACATATGTCTCCTAGCACTCAAAATAAAGGAAGTAGTTTATGATACTTATCTTCGTAGGGGTAGTAGTTTTAATGATATTCTCATATGAATATAAATTTGGCAAATGAAAATTTGTCCGAACAACTATAAATCAATTTATTTTAGTATATCATGAAAACTACTACTCCTATGACAATAAACGTATTAAACTGCTTCATAGCCCATTAAACTTGCTTTAATTTGAGTACTAACAGACATCTGTACGTCAAATGGTTTTTGAGATATAGATTTTTCACAATAAATTCACTGACTACTGATCTTTCAGTACTTTCTGTACAACGTTATTATGAAATATTGCTTTTTAAAAAGCTATATCTCGAGAACTATTGAACGTAAATATCTCTATTAGGGCTTACAGTTTAGAAAATTTACTCTACTATAAATGATGTTCTCTTAGATTTTCTCTTGTTGTTCGTAGTTTTAAAGATATAGAGCTCCAAATGAAAAATTAACTATTTTTAACGTTTTGAAACAGCCACCATTTTTTATTCCCCCTTCGTATACTTGGCAGACTCATTAATTTTGACTAGTAATTATACATAGTTTTTATTAAAGTAATCAAAAATAGAAAAAATAGGAAATTTCCAGTTTTCACAAGTGATTCCTCAAATCTCGACCAGAGCGCAGCACGTCACAAGCAAACTATTGAAAATCTATTAATGACATATTAATGTACGGTCAATCAATAACAACTCAGTAAATAAAAAAATTCATTTACCATGTTTTATGACCGAACGCCTCATTTATTATTTTTATTAGAATTTAATAATTACATCTTGGATTCTTGTTTTTCGTATTTTTTTCAAAATCTACTTTCTAATTGATCAGCCCTCATTTTGGTCTCATATTTTAATCATGTTTATTATAGAACCGACTATCTAATAGATGCATAGTTATGGATTTACATAGTAACAATTGAAAAAGTACAAAAGTTTTGTTTAGACTTCGATATATCGTTCTAGTTTATACAAAAACCAACTTTCTATTTTTAATAATAATTAACTTTCTTTTTTTTAATATGTTACGTAGATAAAAATAAAAATTTGACATCCACTGCATTTGTCAACCAATCATGTTTCTGCAAAAATGAAGATGTCAGAACAAACATGAAGCACTCTTTGTTCTTTGGTTTTAAGAATGTTTATTTTCTTTAAAAATGGAGGATCTGTTATGATTTTATTCTGCATTTAGAAGTTCAGAGTATTAATTACATTGAGTATAAGAATTAATATGTTAGTTCTTTAGTACATACTGTGTTAGCCTGGAAATTTTTGAATTAGACAGAAGTTTGACTGTTTTTTTTATTAAAGTTTTAGTTTAAAGCCATCCAAAAATTTTGAATACACATTAATGACTTGAGTTCATACCTCAAATACGTAGTCGTTTCCATTTAAGAGGAAGTTCTGTCCGTTTATCGTAAAGGTGATGTTGGGTAGACTTGCGATAGAGTCACAATCAACCTGTTAAAATGTTTTGATAATTAATTAATGATAAATGAAAGTAAATTTTCAGATAATATGCATTATATAATTTTTCAGTAATATAATATTGGTTATAGTCTGTAATGTTATGTGCGGAAGAAGGTTGTTATTTTTTTATTAACCGTTTAATTAATTAGGATGTAACCGAAAAATATAATACATATATATTATACTATA
>NW_027114465.1:2343424-2346488 GCF_000696795.3 Halyomorpha halys | reverse complement strand
TTTTTTAAGTTATAAAATTACTAATTAATTAGTAATTTATATTGTTGAATAATACATAATTTATAAATACATATTATTTACATATTTTTTTAAATATTTGAGAATTTATTAGCACATATTTAAGATTTTTTAGCACATAAAAATCCTATCCCATAATAAACTAAAACAAAATAATAACAAAAAAAATAGACAAATAATATATAATTTATAAGAAATTTATATTTAAATAACAATAAAATAAATACACATTCACACCTATGTACGATATTTACATTATGCTTGCGGAACTCCGAGCTAAGCTTTGCCTCCCCCGTGTGGAAGGCAACCCAAGGTTTCAAGAGATCCCAGCGCTTCTATCCTAGTCGCGTCACTGGAATTAATAACCAGTGGAGACTTAATAGAGAACTTTAGCCGCACACACTCATGACTTGAGGTTAGAACCTTATCCCCCATACCAAATCAGATTTTCCATCTTTATTTATTCCATTAGAATAGAATTTGGAAAATCTGGACATAAGGAACGTTGTATAAAATGGTGTAATGTTTTGTTGGTTACATAATATGGAGCATTGACTATTGTTCGATTGACTTTAGATTGAAAGGACTGAATAAGTTTGAAGTTTGAAAATTTTGTTGTAACCTAAAGATTTATGTATTTAGTAATAATACCATTAATTTAAAAATATAATGCTTTCTAATTTAAAATTCTATGATGTCTTGTAACATACATGTGTTATAAATCTTGGATATTGTTCAGAACATGGAAATTTGACAAAGAATGGAGCAAGTTGGAACGGGAAAATACACAATAACTACAAAATTCTGCTTTGATTCGCAGGCTGCATAAGATGAAATATTTTAAGAAGACCTCAGTCCATTAATAATGATTAACCACAAACATAAATCACACCATAATGTATGCATTGTATATAATCAAAATGCCAACTGTAAGCTTCTACCATAAAATTAAATTTCTTGGGCTATGCTATTTATTGACTAGAGAAGGATAAGACGTTAGGAACAAGTCCTTTATTAAGGATTGCTAATTGATTTTTATTTTAAGCCAATATATAAAAATAAATAGTATTTAGTTTGAATACTTTATCACGACATAAATGTCGTGCTCAGATATTTATATTGTATATCTGTCAGATAGACAGAAAGCTCAGAAGAAAAGAGCAGCTAATGAATAACTATCTACGACCTTAAAGACAAGGTTAAGTATTCTATGAACAGAAGCAAAGCAAAACAAGGGGGTTTATTTATTTTTTATATTTCAGAAGATAAATTTTAAATAATCTCATTCAGATATTTCTTTTCTAGTTTTGGAGAACTGTTGAAATACTTCAATTGAGGTTCCAAGATGGTAAGAGGTTCCCAAATATCAGTCATGCCATATTTTTATTTAAATGCATTTTTAATATTAACTTGTGTAATCATTTTATTTTTATTTTGTATATAAAAAAATTTTTTATGTAAAAACCTTGTTTTTTCGTTAATTTTTTTTTTAAATAAACATAACTAAATAAATTAATATAAACAATAAAATAAGGTAAAAGAAAAGCTATGAATTATTGGGAATCGGTTCAGTTAAAAAGAATCGAATCGCCCACCTCTTGTGTTTGACATTCTCGGTCACAAAATCGATTAAAGTTGATTAGACGATGTTTATAGCTTTATGATAAACTCCACCTTCACAGTCGGTATCCTTCTCCCAACGAGATGGTAAAGCCCAAATTCCTTCCTTAAAAAACTGTTGATTTTATATATATATATATTTTTTTTTTTTTTTTACGACAGTTAGTGGCAAAGGAAGAACACTAAATGTGTATATACAGGTACGTAGATATACTCATAAGTAAATGTTAAATAAATGAAAGATAGTAAGAAAAACAATTTACGACAGTTAATACCAAATAAACGAGCATTTGTTTATAATCTTTAGTAAGATTAATTTAAAAAAAGGAATAAGGAAGACAGGATTAGAAACGGTAAGCTTTTTCTGTAGGTTGCATACCGATTAAGAAATGTTACACATTAGGTTGCAAGTTCAGAAACCAAAATGGTGGTCCTGCGAGCACGAGATTTTCGTCTGCAGTAATTTTCAGAACTTTCAAATTATTTCCTTTTATAACTAAAGAACTTTATTAATACATACCAGATTTATCTAATATTTTGGCAAGTGATTAACGGACTTAAGATATCTTAACTATAAGATTTTTTGAATTAGCAAATAGGTTCAAAAACCCTCCGTTAAAAAAGCGAAAAAATATAAAAATGGAACGCTAAATGTATTGCCTTTAAGCTACACTCTTTAACTGTTTGAAATTTCCTTAAACTTTTTGGCTGGAAATTTTTACTGCTTTTAGGATTGCCACTAGTTCTTACCGCTGTATTTTGGTCTAGCAACCTTTGCATATATGCATCTCCTCATCCTATAGGATGAGACAGCAGTATTCGTATTGTTCCTCCAAATATGGTATATTAAAAAAAAATTAAATCTAAACCACGAGGGGTGCAGTATTTAATAAGGAAGCACTGTTGCTAAAACAACGGTTGTGCAAGGAGGTGATTTGGTCTGACTCACGCTCGACCTCCAGATTTTTGCCCAATTGAGGAGATACACTTCAAGAGGATGGGTGGACTCCGGAGGGCTCCCGAATCCATAGGACTGACTCACGGCTAAAGTGAAATAGAAAATAATTATCTACCACAGCCGGATTCAAATCCGAGTCCTTGGAGTATGGTCAGTAAAGAACGGCAGTCCTTACTGCACGCTTAGTACTGCACCCATAACCCTTCTTGGGCTGTAGCGAGATAGATTAAATTTTTTTAAGCATAGTATAGTATTGTATAAACGATATATTTTATCTTGTTAATTAGCATAATAAATACTTTTACCCTGGCTTGTTCAACAAGCATTTCTCAATGGAATCTTTCTTCTTCTCTGTTTTTTTTCTTCTCTTTTTTTTTTTTTTATACGTATGTAGTACCAGGTCATTCAAAAAGTCCTGTCGTTTTTTTGGGGGAAATTATAAATAAATAAATATTTTCAAATAATCAC
>NW_027114465.1:2341890-2342784 GCF_000696795.3 Halyomorpha halys | reverse complement strand
TTTAAAAAAAAAAAAAGTAATTATCTACTACAACCTGTTCCTACCCTACAATAATTTTTTCCAATATATTCCTACCCTGCTCTACCAATTTCCAATTTTAAGTTAACCTAAATTATTTATTTCCTATTTAGTTTTTACATTATTTCTACTATAAAATACAATTCGATAATTACTTTTCCGAAGACAAGCTTTTGTCTTTATGACGATTCCCATAAAATAGTTTTATAAATGTATCAATAATATGTTTATGATTAAGATTTAAAAATATTATATACCTGTCCATTGTGATCTGCCATTGCTGTTTCTTGGCAACAGGAGAATACTTAAGAGTAGTTTTTTCAACGATACTCTCGTCTATGCCACCGAACAATACCTCTCCAGACAGATTTCTGCAAGAGTTTTTTATTGTTCTCTTTGAAAATAAAATAAAAATCAGTACAATAAAAAAAAATAAATAAAATTTAATAATATAACATGAAAATAGCCCATTCAGAAGTAATGTATTCAATTCAAAATAGTCGTCATCTGAAGTATTTTTTTTAGTTTCTGTGAAACTGACATCACAGGCAGCGGCCTACAAACCTTGGTAAATTAGCATAAGTCTGAAATTGGTCGAAATTTTCAAAGACTGTAGAACATTTTTTAATTCTGACTTATATTACTTTTACCGTACTCCCTAAATAGTTCATATAGTTTACTCTAAAAAATAAATCTTTGAGAGTATGAGCGTACAGGTACAGGCGGGTGCAGCTGCCACCCAGAAGTAAAAAAAAATTATTAATTTAATAAAAAATACAATAAATTCTTTTTCTATCAAATAATAGTAATAACTAGGGATAGGATTTTTATGTTTTCACATATTTTTACCTGACCATGATATCTTCGATTCCTTAC
>NW_027114465.1:2340770-2341840 GCF_000696795.3 Halyomorpha halys | reverse complement strand
GTTGTATTGAACGGAATTAATTAGCAAACACTCTAGAATCAAAATAAACAACGAACAAACGAAAAACGACAGGACTTTTTGAATGCCCTGGTATAATGTACGTAGTTTGTTTACACTCTACCATGTCGTTTCTAGCATACAAAGGGTTATTCTAGATGTAACCAACCTGTTGAAGCCAGAGTGGGAAAGTCAAGTTTCCATTTCGTGGGACAATCGCGAAATAAACTCAACCCAGTTAGGCCATAATCGAAATGGCTCGGTTACAGAAACAAGGTTGCTAAGGTGACGCTTCAACTTCCTCAGCTATAACTGCCTCTAATTTCTCACTTTATGTTAGCAATGACCACTACATCATCGACTTATGCCAATATCTGAGTCATCTTTTTACACATAGTTCCTCATTGTTCTGTATATTTGCTAGTTGTGTTGGATGTAAATTATATTTTGTCGAGTCGAATCTCTCTCCCCCCCCTCTGATTTAATACAAAATATTAATACTAATAGCATCGTAATGTCTATTTACAACAGCAATGGTATTTACTCACGGTATGCATACCGCTGAATGGCCTGGTGTCGCCTCCAAGGGCGATGTTGATTCGTTCGATATCGCCGATAGGGCCCAATATCAGGCTGGTACCTGTGTCCACTATTGCTGGGCACCCACCATCGCAAACCATAGGTCCGTCGTCGACTGTTACGCTGAAATAGTAATTTTAAAGTACTGTGAGGAATTAATATATATATTTTTTATAATATAACATTTATTGAAGAGAATCAAATACAATTTGGCAAAAATTGAGGGCGTTAAGTATAATTTTTCAAATATTCATTCATACAATACGTAAAGAAATTGAAGAACAAAAAAAAAAGAAACACAGAAGAAAAGAGAAAAATGAAAATTAGTGTGATGGTACTCAATGAATAAAAATAAAATAAAATTAATACTAATAAAACAATATATAAATAAAAGAAAGTACTATCATAAGTAATATCATGATTTGTATAAATAAAAATATCAATCTACATCAAAAATATAATAAACTAAAACAAAATAATAACAAAAAAAATAG
>NW_027114465.1:2334179-2337918 GCF_000696795.3 Halyomorpha halys | reverse complement strand
CATGTATTTCCTTAAATTATTTGTTCAATTGTAAATACATTTTTCGCAGCAACTACGTAAAGTTCAAGAGAACGCAAGATACTTAAAGGTGAAATTTATCATTTATCATAAATATTGCGTAAAAATTCTATATTTTCATCTTTGAACACAAATTAAAAGCAGTGGAAATAATAAATTTTCACACAGAATTACATCGAGAATTTCTCAGAATCCATTAAAAAGAGCAAGGGTCTTATTCCTGTAGCATTTTCCTAGAATTTGTTTGTTTACTCCTCAATCCATTTTTGTTTCCCCCCTTCCCATGGTACTTTCTTATCTTAGTCTTGTTGCACTCCCCTAGTTTAATTACAAATACTAATTAATATCTTGTTATTGAACAGCAATATTTTCTCAAAGTACTTTTTTTTGTACATATTTTAACATAATTTCCTTAAAATATTATTCATATAATATATAATAAATACATATTTATGTAACTTTTTTTAAGTTATAAAATTACTAATTAATTAGTAATTTATTTTGTTGAATAATACATAATTTATAAATACACATTTTTTTAAATATTTGACAATTTATTAACATATATTTATGTACATATTTCAGATTTTTTAGCACATAAAAATCCTATCCCTAGTAATATCTAATAGAACACAAAAATCTTCAGTTAACGAATTATTGCAAGAGACTTCTTTAAGATTACCAACATACCCAAATGGATGAGGAGGGTGACTGGTGTTTAGCAATAACCCATCAACCACGGGACGCACAGCTAGTTAGTTTATAAAAATAAATACAATTGTTTTTCTGTAAATAAAACAAATAATACCTAATAACTTATGCAAATTACGGCAAAAGATTTAGACTCAATATAAGAGTTCAAAATAAGTAGATATTGGAGTAAAAAAAATCAGAGCTTCAAAATGAAAACAATAATAATTATATTAATACAAAATTACAAAAAATCATTAGTCTGAATCGGACGAATCTAATTCTGAATTTGAAATAAAATCGTTAAAATTTTAATTCGAAGTGTTTGATAAATTAAAAAATCCTTAAACATCTTTATCAACGTTTTTATGTTTTCTTGATATACTTCTGTGTAAAGCAATGAAGGCATCAGACATGAAAAGGAGATTCCTCATTAGACCCCTACAAGTATTTGTCCTAGACCATTTCCGAGAGTGTTGCAATCTAATTTGTCAAAATATTTTTTTTTTTGTTTTTTAGAGGATTGCATAAACGATATTCTTGGTCAGCCAATATAATCTGGCAATAAAAAAGGTAAATCGAACCAATTTTTATGTTGGGAAATAAATTGTTTCAAAATTCGGTAGCAGTTTTCCCATTCGTTTTTAGTTGCCACTACCAAAGCTCGCAAAACTTTTTGATGAGGGCATGAAGTTCGTTAGAGCTATTTTCAAAGTTAAAATATTCTATTGAAAATTTCATGATTAATTCTTTCTTTCGCTCGGTAGGGGTGGAACGCCAGATTTTGAAAACAGACGTTTGTTTAAAAAAAAACTTCATATACTTGCAAACTTTTTTTTTTTAATTTGGTTCGGGACAGTCCAATAAATAATTATACGCCTAAATCTCAACAACGGTTTTAGCTTTTTTGAGAAAAGTCATTTTAAAATTAGGAAAAATTGAAATTTCGTTATATTTGTTTGAATTAAGATTTCACTGATTAAACTCTCTCTTTTTTAAAAGTATTAAATATATTAACCATACCTTGGCTCTTAGATTCCATGACTATAGCTGGTTTTTTCCATAAAGAATAGACGCAGATGGGAAGTGAAACAAATTGTAACTGATAATGTGGTTACCTCAAAAGAAATTGGTTCCTAGAGTTTAATCTTTATATGGCCTCACAGGAAAATGTAAACAGTTTAATATATGAATACATTAGTAGTCTAAGGATTAGTTTAAAAATCCCAATAGTAAATAACTCGAGAAAAAAAATTATTTTTTATTTTTGTCCATTGAACGATGTATTAAAAAAAATTCAAATATTTTCATGACTGATAAATTAGATACTGATCATCCAAACCCAAAGGTACAAATACTACTGATTGACATCGTACCACAGAATCCGACAGAAGATAGAAACGTCTCTAAAGCAGAGATCTGCTACATTTCGTGGACTAAGCTAAAAGTGACTTCATGGAAAGATTTTTCCTTTACAAGGTTCATACTAGGTAAATTTGAAAAGAAGTGCAAAAAATGTATGTGTAAGTGGAAACTCTATTCTTAAAAACAAGTTAAGGTACTGCGTATTTCACCATTGCCTTTGTTTACAATATTTTAAACAATTTCATGGCTTCAGATACAGTTGGTGCCATTTTTCAAACCGCTTACACATTCACCCCGTTCATGAATTTCCTTTCATCCGTCCATCTATCTTTTTCTTTTTTTTAACTTCATAACCTTCATATCTCTTACCTATTGAGATAAAAAGAAAAGATTCCGGGGGCAATACCCTGTTGAATCATATTTTGAAGCGGTGTTGGAATATATTTCACTGAAGGACTCGGGAGACCGAGGCCTATGACTCCATCGAAACAGCTGTCGCCTGCAGCGGGTTTTCGAATCACTTCGACAAATGTCTGATTTTTAATTTTCATTCCAGCCAACTAGAAAACAAAATAAAATAATACGTATTATATATACATATCTTTATTGGGATATTTTATCTATTTTATTCAAACTTTCATATCACCTTAAGATAAGATAAGTGGGACTACTAAATTACTGATAAGGTTGTTAAGGAGAGCTTACTGAGCTAACTGGTTAACAAATATTATTATATATTAAAGACCTCGAGATTATCTGTTGATAGAAATCCTTTTAATCGTCCATTAACATATTGTAAAGATACCAAGGTTCCATTCTTAGTGAAAGTTGAAGATTTGTCACTGGAGTATCTTTGGTGATTCCCTAAATTAGAAGATATCACTACTATTATTATTAGTAAAAAGAATAAATTAGATAATGAGAGCAAATACTCTTAACAAGAGACATAAATTAAAAGTCCTTAAATCTTTCAAACATATTTAAATAACAAAATTTCTCCGAAACAAGCATCATGTGGACAGAAAAAGATAACATAACATGTCTTTCTCTTTAAAGCAGATGTACTGCTACGAACATCTCACATCAACATCCAAAAAACACTAAACAAGTATAGATAGCACCTAAATCTCCGATTGGCATCTATGTAATCTTAATCTTTTTTAGAACTGGCGCCTAAACTGGCGAATGTTGAAAGGTCAGTTATTCACTTCACACTTAAGAATTTAATAATTTCCAAACTTCCTAATAACTTTCAAACGTTTCCTCATTGACCCTCTCCATCCTGAACTTGTATAGCTACTCAACGCAATCTGCTCACTAGAAAAAAAACCCGCGACCTCCAAAATCCAATTTAACACCAAAGACTAACAGTTCCCACACTTCTGGATTTCTCCAAAGCTTTTGACACAATTGACCATATCATCCTCCTTATGAAACTTTAAACCAAGTGATTCAATCCCGCCGTCCATCGTACATCTCTCATCTCCTTCAATTTAAATTCTCATTACAATTATGTAATACATGTTCACAGCCTATGAGGACATGTTCAAAGAATAAGGTGACTAACTTCTAATAATAAATAAATAAAAAAAATGATCAAAAATCAAATACAATTAAACTAAAAATAATAAATAAAAAGGTAAAATTTCTGCTAATATACATATTT
>NW_027114465.1:2304620-2334129 GCF_000696795.3 Halyomorpha halys | reverse complement strand
TATAAAACATAAGGTGACTAACTTCTAATAATAAATAAATAAAAAATATATAATTATATAAGTAAACTAAAAATAGTAAATAAAAAAATACAAAATCTGCTAATACACGTATTTACAAGTATAAACGAAAATCTGAAATATCAAATACAGAAATCTCAAGGAATAATCCAATAAATGAAATAAAAGGAAAACGGAGTGTTGATTATATATATAAATATATATGTATTATGTAGTATATAACATATATGTTTTTAGATTTTTCGTAAATATTTAAACATCCAATAATATTTATATTAAATATTATCTCTCTTTCCACCTATTCACATCTTATTTAAAACTTTTAATTGTTATTCTTCCGGAATTGGGTGGACAGAAGGTGGTCGAAGATACGGAATTTGAAGGTTGGAAGGGTATTAGAATCACAAATGAAGGAGGGAGTTGAATATATTTGCTATATATATTTGAATACATATAATTTTTTTTTCACAGAAATATCACATTTTGCTTATTATTATATTTTCTCATTATCTGTACTTTTTAATTAATCTTACTTTTTTTTTTAAATCACAATCTTAATTTATTAATATTAGAAGTTTTTCTAATATTAACTTTCGTTTCTGTTTAAAGGCTTATAAGTTATTTCATTATGATTTATTATAAACAGCATTTTGTTAAAAATATTTTTAGATTCATTTAATTTTTTTTTGTTAATTCTTTTGTTGTCATTTATTTCATTCCAAGGTAGAGTCCATCTATAGACCCCGTAATGTTATTCTAAAGGGACATGTCCCTGAATAAATAAATGATTAATTATTGTTGTATTTAAATCTTCTGCAATTATAAAATCAAAATAATTTATAAATACTTACGACAGATCAAATGCTCGCATCGGTTAGATGGAACCCATGAATAGGAAGAACCAGTGTCAAACAAGACTCTGAAAGGTTGGCTCGGTGTTCCCAGTCCTATTTCACCATAATAACCGATCTGGGTAGAATTTTTCGTAAGTAAATATTATTGAGATTTAATTTACTTTAAATATCTAAAATCCTCACGTTTTCATAATCCTTGGGATAAACAATACCACCTAGATCCAAATGATTACTTTGCGATTTAAAAATCTTCAGGTGCCTTTCAAAACTATGAATATGTGAATGTGAGATTTCTCCTCCTCTTTTGAATGAGATTCTGAAAAAAAAAAAAAAAAAAACGAAATTGTTTTCCTGAAAACTTTGAAGTATCTTACTCCTTGTTTACTAAACCATTATATAAACACATACAAATAGCGAGCGGGTAGCTCAGTCATAAGGCACTGTGCTACTCACTCCAAGTTAGTACTAACTTCAAGTTCGAACTGAAGATCAACTCTTTATAGTACAAGAGCCTGGAAGAAAAAAAGGCAGTTATTTCATTTGATTATTTAATGAAAACTATGTATAATTACTAGTCAAAACCGATGAGGCTGCCAAGTATAGGTAGGGGGAATAAAAAATGGCGGCTGTTTCAAAGCGATAAAAAAAAAACTAATTTTTCAATTGGGAGCTCTATATCCTAAAAAGTAGGAACAACACAAGAAAACCTAAGAGAACGTCATTTAAAGAAGAGTAAAATTTCTAAAATATGAGCCCTAATAGAGCTAGTTACGTCCAAAAGTTCTTGAGATGTAGCTTTTTAAAACGCAACATTTCTTTAAAGTCTACTGAAAGATTAGTAGTTAGTTAATTTATTTGTATATGACCTTTACCTTCGTAGGAATAGTAGTTTTCATGATATGGGCTAAAAAAATTGATTTATAGTTGTTCAATCAATAGGTTTGAGTTTTGAAAAACTATATCAGAAACAATTGGACGTACAGATGTCTGTCTGTAAGCGCTCAAATTAAAGCTAGTTAAATGTACTATATATTTTTTTTTTCTAAACCTCTTTATTAATAATATATATACAATACGGATTATAATTACAATAAAATAGTATATAATACAGAATGTACTATAAAATAGTTTATAACGTTTATCTCTGTAGGAGTAGTATATTTTATGATATTTGACAAAATAAATTCACAAACTGTTAATTTCTAGTTGTTCGTATAAAATGTTGGATTTTTTAAATTATATATCTCTAGATCCATAAGACGCCCATATGTCTGCTAGCACTTAAAATAAAGGATATAGCTTATGACACTTATCTTCGTAGGGATAGTAGTTTTTATGATATTTGCATATGAATATAAATTTGGCAAATGAAAATTTGTCCGAACAACTATAAATCAATTTATTTTAGCGAATATCATGAAAACTACTACTCCTACGACGATAAACGTATTAAACTACTTCATAGCCCTATTAAACTAGCTTTAATTTGAGTGCTAACAAACATTTGTACGTCAAATGGTTTTTGAGATATAGATTTTTAAAATAAATTCACTATCTATTGATATTTCATTACGTTCTGTACAACATTTTTATGAAATATTGCTTTTTAAAAAGCTATATCTCGAGAACTATAGAACGTAAATAGCTCTATTAGGGCTTACAGTTTAGCAAATTTACTCTACTTAAATGATGTTCTCTTAGATTTTCTATTGTTGTTGGTAGTTTTAAAGATATAGTGCACCGAATGAAAAATTAATTATTTTTAACGTTTTTAAAAAGCTGCCATTTTTTATTCCCCCTACGTATACTTGGCAGACTCGCAAATTTTGACTAGTAATTATACATAGTTTTCATTAAAGTGATCAAAAATTGGGGTGAAATTACTGACTTTTTTCTCCTCTTGGGCTCTTGTACTATTAGAACCTTTTTGGTTTTGCAAATTGTATTGTGTTCCGCCTCTGTCATTCGACAGTCGTGAGAAATTATTTTTGTTCCTTAAGGCTTAAATTCGTTAATTTAAGTGATTAATTACTTAGAATTAGGGGTAGCCTGGAGTATTTTCTGAAAATGTTGTTATTTCTTTTGTTGTTACCATGATAATGAATGGGTGGCAAGTAAATCATTGAATCCAACATATGGTGTATACCAGAACATCTTTTCCTTTTCGTCAACTTCTTGAGTCCGTGAGGGGTTCATAATTACTTTTAATCGTTACAAGCTTTTTGCACAAGATAAGCATTCCATCGTACAGGAAGTTCATGCAAATGTAATCATAATGACGAGTTCATATTTTTTTTTTAGAACATATTTTTGGAACTAACAATTGTTAGTTAAAAGACATTAAAAGATTTTTAAGTTCGCAGACAGATAATTGCAAAATCATCTTGATCCTTACAAATGAATATTTTGTTCAGTGTCATCTTTATACTAAAGGCCCAGGGCCCCACGATCTTCAGGGCTACATAACTCATAGGATCAATAAATTAGAACTAATAAAAAATAAACATAGAGGTGCGTAAACTACAAGAAAGAATGGGCGTTGATGACCTCAGTGTTTTAAGCCCTAAAGGCCCCAGCCAACAACAACTACAAGAAAGAATTATCAGATTATGATGCGACTGATGTACTAAAAAATTATATTTTGAAGAAGTAATTCATGGTTTTTCTGATAAAAGATTTAGAAAAGTGTCTGCAGTAAATGTTTTAATTTTTTAAGTTAATCATCTTTCAAATTTTACATAAATAACGATTTAACTAGTATATAGTTTAATTAAAGATGGCCTGGTTTTGCCCCTAATGTAAGTCATGTTGTAAAAATTTTAATAATTTTCAGAGCTATATTACCTAGTTAATAATGCTTGGCCTTCCATCACGACCAAGAAGACCAATAGATAAAGGAATCTAGATGCCATGATAATTCAGTTGGACTAAATGCAACCTTCCACTAAATCCTAGTATATATGGCGATTGGTTTGAGATAGGAGGAATAACACTCCACACAAATAATCTAGCTTAGCAAAAGATTAAGATAGAAATTATAAAAATGAGCCCACTAAATCTTTTGACACTTTTGATTGCATAATCAGATCTGTATAAAATTAAACAAAACCTATTTATATTTTAGGATAGCTCTATTATGGTATAATAATGGAGTATCATCTTGAGGAAAATTAAGAAGTGAGTGATGAAGAATTCAATGCAGTAAAATCTGAAAGAGGTCAATTACAGAGAACAATTTGTAAACGTCCCAGGAGATTTAACTTTAAGAATAAATTTTCCAAACATATTAAACTCCACTCTCCTCAAGATGATGATGTAATGATAGATATAAATTGTAAAAGAACATAGATATGCCTAAAACATTTAAATCTGGTAAGAGTTTTGTAATACATCAAAGAACACATGCTGGTGAAAGAATATATTCGTCAGTATCTCAGTTTGTCAGAATATTGGCAGTAGCTCTCCTATAAAACGTTAAGTAATTCATACAGTGCAAATCAATGAACCCCCATATACTTCTAATTTCTATCTGAAACTCTGAGCAGCTTATAGAGTCGGGTATTCGTCCATTTTTTTGTCCTGTTTTCCTGTTTACTCCCAAGAGTACTCTCAAAAAGTAGCTTTAAGAAAACATATAAGATTGCATGATTCAAATCATGTTGGACATAATTATGAATTTTGTAATAAAGCTTATTTTAATAAAGATGAGTTTTGCAGTCATGTATAAGAGTATGTAGAGCAACATAAGCTTTTATTATGTTATCTTACTCAGGTAAAATCCATGGTTACTTCTTCAATAATAGATGAGCAACAGTCATTTATTAGCGCTGAACCTCAATTACTAGATAAAGATATTCTTCACAAACTACAGCTAGAAACTGTACAACAACACATCACATGGAGACACATCAAATTCTTTGACAGTCTACCTGTTTCCTTCAATCCATTATTCCAATCTATCACCCCATCCCCCTTCCTGCGAGGTGGCAGGGCAGAAAAGGTTCCAAAAACCCTATCAAGATCACCCTATAACTCTTTCTTCTGATGCACCCCTTTCCACTCCCCCCACACTTCTTTTCGACTACTGACTGTTTTTCTCATTATTTAATCATTATCTATTGTATTTAATAATTACAGTTTTTTTTTTATTTTCTATCTTCTATGCGAATATCAACATGAGGAGACCCCTCACCTCCGAATTCTTTCTTTAATAATAGGACCATTTAGAATGGACATTTCTCAATTAATTAATAAATATTACAAGTAACCTTGAAAATACCAAAGGTAGTAAAAGGTAATACTCAACATGATTTATTCCTTTTTTTCACATAATAAAGCATTCACTAATTTATTATTTTTTCTGTTTTAGAGGGCTCAGAAAAAAAAAAAAGATAAAGAAAGTAGATATTCGGCTGCTCTATGTAATATTACATTTAATGATGGTGACATTGGGCACATTTATTCTTGTCTTCATTGTGGAATAAGTTTTTGTCACCAAAAGTCTCTAGATTCTCATATATCTGGTCATAGAACTACCTGTATGTACTGTGATCGTCCCTTTCTAGACAATATATCACATGAAAGGAGATTCTGTACCAAATTGAACCTTCACATCAAAATGAATAGAAGATTGTTCCTGGTGATAGAGAGCAGATCCTTAAACATCCTAAAAGCTCTTTCTACTGTGAAAGCTCTGATAGAGCAGTCAGCTGTCATAGTGGATATGTCATACACCTTGGTAGTCACACAAGCGAACACCCATACCCATACAGATGATGTGAAAAGGCTTTTGATGATTCATCTACCATCTGAAAACATGAACGGATACATACAGGTGAACATCCATATAATGTTCTTACTGCCTTAGTGTGTTTAATCAAAAGCTATTGCTAAGTGCTCATCAGGTAAAACATATAGACTGAGATTTTTCTGATTTTCAACTTTAAATATAAATCAACAAAGTAATAGCATGTCCTCTCTGTAGTATTTTATCAAATGAGTTGTAAGCCCATGTTGTAAATGAGATTATGAGCATTATTAATGGTAGTATATCCTGTGTTCTTTCCGAATCAGAAATGTTTACTGATCCTAATGAATATAGTGAACACATTGTTTGGCATGGAATCCAACAACCATCTATTAAACCAAAGAACAATGAAGAAACCTATTAATGAAGAGGAGACAAGAAGCAGTATGCCTGTGATCAAAGTACCACAAGGATTAGACTTGTAAATATGTGTATTTTAGATTGTGCTTCATATTTTAAATTGTTCTAAAAAAAATTAAACTTTTTTTGATAAATCAGTACAGGACGGTTCAAGGTGAAAAAAAGTACACAGGATAGTATTATATATATTTTTATATGAATGTAAATCTTTTTTTTTAGTTACAATTATATATAATATAACATGTTGTATATAAACCAAACCACAAAAAGTATATTTATATTCAAATATATTTTATATGTGTATTTTTTTTTTTTTTTAAAAACCTTTACACTTATATTTTCTAGAAAATTTATAATAGGAGTAGTTTGGAAGTGCCTGTCAATACATTATAATTATAACCCTGGTGGGAAGTAAATTTAAAATGTTATCCAAAATTTTATTGCATTCCTCTTTGTGTAAAAATTAAACAAAGCAGCTTACAGTTTTAGTTAAATCTTTTTAATTATTTGTGTTTTTCCAAAAGTTTATATTTTTTGCAAATAAGGAATTGTTTTTAGAAAGTAATTGTTGAAACTTTTTCAGTCATAAAACATGTAACATGTTATTTATTACACATTACCTGAATTTATTTTTTATTGAAAAATGATTATATTTACATACTTAAAAAAGATTTAATATTTTATACTTAAACAATCAGTAATATTGATTCTTAATTAATTAATAGGTAATACTAATTCCACCTCCTCTTGAACTGTAAATGAATAGTTAAGAATACATGTGACAATTTGGCTAATAAGAGTTTTATGTTATCTGCGTGCAGCTGAGCCAAATTTACTCTTCAGTATTGACGGAATTGAGGCTGTGGTTAAGGCATCTCCTTAGCAATGGTCTTTTACTCATTTAAAATCAAATATATAAAATAATAATATATAAAATAAGAGCTACAAATAAGTTTAAGTTAATCCTGGAAATATTTTTTTCGTACATGTTTCCTTTTAACGCTTCAATTTATAAAAAAAAAAAAGAAGATAATTACTTTTAAGTAAAAAAGTTATTTCTTTATATAATCTTCATCAATGTCTAATTCAGTAGGTGAAGACATCATAAATGGCTGACAAATAATTTATTTAAAAAAAAAATTTTTTCCCAAGCCCCATAGATGTGTAGGGGTTGAAATTAGAGGAGAGGGAATAGTGAGAATTGATAAAATCAATCTCTTTTACAGCACTTAGTGCATGCAAGAGGAGACTAAGGAAAGGAAATAAGAGGGATATGAGGAAAACAGGGCTCACCACTTATCTTGTCAGTAGTTAGTAGTCCATAGTCAAGTCTGAGACTGTTCATGTGTGTTTGTTACCTTTATGGGCATTCTGTGGTGTTAATGTCTGGAATAGTGGATTAGTGCAGAGCTAGTGGCTATCAAAGAATCTGATGTGCCTCCCTGAGATGAATTCTGTCACTGTCCCTAGTCCAAGGGTCATATGAATATAAACAGTTATGTAACTATTGTAATATTTATTGATTCAAATAGTACATTTAAGAATATTAAAACATATGATATGGTTATTACATTTATACAAGTAATGAAGTATTTTCAAGAAATAAACATATTTCAATGAACCACGTTTGTCTGATGATTGTGTTTCACGTCTTAGCAGTTATGCCGCGCCAGGTTAACTCGCAATGGTCAAGTAGAAGCTAGAGCGGTAACCAACATATAGTAGGTGGGTCGCTATAGGAACAAGACTAGAAGATAACTTTCAAAACAATCATATGCCATTTTGCAGAACTTTCGGAAACATGCGAAAAGAGAGAAAGCCTGAACTCAAACGCATTAAAAATAAAGAAGGAAATATTCTCACAGACAACGAAGGAATTTTACTTAGATGGATTAAGTTCTTTAAGGAGCTTCTGAATGAAAGTATTGAAGGTGAAAACGAAGAAGCTGGACATCCTTACGTGGTTGAAGAGAAATAAGACTATATCAGTGAGGAGGAAATATCGTATTATGAAGTTGAGGCTATGAACGATAAAAATATAGCCCTTCGCATACTTTATTGGCACAAATGCAAGATCATGGTATTACTCCCACCGTGCTTAACAGTTTCATAATGGAGAGGAAAGTGTTTTAGTAGACAGTCGTTTTAGTGTCTTTATGCACTTCTGTCTTGCTTCGTAAACTTTTCTTAATGGCGTTGAGGCAACTTCCTGCCGATTGCATTCTCTCCTAATTTCTTCGTCGATCCAGCCATTTATGGGAACTCCAAGATACTTGAAATAAACATGACCTGAACATAAAATTCTGCATTACAAAAAATAGTAACTAGAAAACCTTCGAGAAAAACCTTTAAAACCTACAGTATGGCATTCAATACAACTAATCATAAAATACAAAAATCTAGACCTCACCGAACAGTACCTTGTGGAATTATAAATTAAATGAACTGAGGAAACAAACCAACACACTGAGAAAAGGATGAAAACAAATTTCAAAAGGTGAAAACAAACAATTATTTAAGAGAAACGGGGAGATAAATTAATTTGCAGAGTAGACACAGATATCAAACTCTAATCAAAAAATGAATTACAGTCAAATGCCACAAAATAATGGTCGAACAACCTTTCTGTTTGTTACGAATTGAAACGGACATTTCACAAGATTCTTACTGTTCGACTTCAGACATACAAGTAATGATTGAAGTTTTCATGATGGTTGAATCAGTTTGGCTTATGAATGACTACTGTCATTCTGAATGATCATGCGGGGGGGTCCCTTTACATTGTGTAAACAAAATGTGGATAGCCAATCTATTACCTCCCAGGGGGGACCATGCCATAAACCTTGGGAGAGGAGTATAACTATAAACACTATTTGTTTTCTGGTAAGGTGCCATTGTTTAATTTAATAAAGAATTGTAAAAAGAAAAAAAATATCTTAAAAAAAAATCGAGACATTATCATCATTATGGCTCAGAATTATCTAAGGCTTACCTTCTATGTTCTATCAGTATTAAGGTTGTTATCATTGAATATTTGTTATCAGTTGTGATTTCTTATCTTTTGGCATGTGCTATATATTACCTTAGTTTATCTTGGACCGGTTATTGTGTTGTTTTATATTATTAAAACAAAATTTAAAAGTATTTTGAAATGGCTAATCAACCAGATATTGTAGTTTTTGGTTCCTGCATGGTTGATTTAACTTGGTAAGTATTTGGATGGCATGATTTAAAAATTATTTGTTTCCTGCCATTGTTTACAGTTCTTTAATTTTTTCAGTTATTGTCCGAGATTGCCGTTACCTGGTGAAACTATACATGGAACAGATTTTAGACTGGGAAATGGAGGAAAGGGGGCTAATCAGTGTGTGGCGGCTACAAAGTTGGGAGGATCAACAGCGCTCATAGCTAGGGTAATTCTTTAATATAGGAAGGAAATAAAATTTTAAAAAATAATTCTGTTGTTGATGTATTATATTAATATTAAATGTATTTCTAAATGATTTGGATGTTTATGGAGGTTCCAGTTCTCTAAAAAAATAATATTTTATATTAGTGCAATCCTAAAGTTTGCTACATCCATCATCTATACTTCTAAAAATTGACTTGAATATATAAAAGAAATATTCAGAATATTTTTAACTTAATTTGTTTTTATGGAATTGATTTTGAAACTGGTTTTCTATAAAGTTAAGAAAAAAATTATATAGAAAACCAGTTTAAATCAATTTTGAAAAAGCTACAGCACTAAAACCTCCTGATTAATAGTAGTTTATTATATCAGTAAAGTTGAATAGTTGTTTATTAATTAATGATTTAATTTATGTACATATAGAATTTTATTTTATTTTTCTTACTTGTATAGTAATTCCTATGGAAAATACCTATATTTATTTAAAAAATATACATTTCTAATAAAAATGTTTAAATCTGAAATATTTT
Source organism: Halyomorpha halys (assembly GCF_000696795.3). Taxonomy (NCBI): domain Eukaryota; kingdom Metazoa; phylum Arthropoda; class Insecta; order Hemiptera; family Pentatomidae; genus Halyomorpha; species Halyomorpha halys. The sequence goes on along the minus strand of NW_027114465.1, from coordinate 2,324,148 downwards.
GTTAATCTTTAATTATAAAAATGTTTAAGAATATAATTTTAAATAAAAACTTATTAATTTAAGTTTTTCTTAATTTTTTTTGGAATATAAAGAAAGACAAGTTCAATAAATGTTATTCAAGATAACTTAAAAGTAACTTCTTAAAAAAAGTTTTCTTTTGAGGTTAATGACTTCCAATTTAATGAAATTTTTTATTAAAATTATCTCCACATGGTACAACGTTTCAGAACCACTGTCCTATATTCATGCACCTTAAACCTATAACAATAACAAAACTATCATAACTTAAAAGTAACATACCAAAAGTGGGTGGCAGTTTGATTCCATCTTTGATTTAAACTTTTCTTTTGTTGATTAGGTTGGCATAAGGATAACCAAACTTTTTTGTTTACCCACTGTCAGGTCATTTCCGACAAGGGGAAGGGGGAGGGTTTATCTACAAGGTACCACTCAATTATAACTATGTTGGCGGGATCATATTTTCATTCCATGTGACTGTCTTAAAAAAAAGTCAACCGCCCCTCCAGGTTGGAACCAGTGGCGCTTTACTAACAAGGCTTCTAAGCTAGGATAAGAAAACTTTGCTCCCATAGACAGAGTGTAAAGGAATGTTAGGGTCAATTAATAAAAACATTATTTTCATTAGTTATTAAAATTGTGGAACTCCCTTTTTCTTTCTCAGTGGTACTACCCTCCATTTCAGGGCCAGCCTTAGGCAAGTACGGTCGTATTAGGCCTTGTTTTTATAGGGCTTTAAGAATAAAAAATAATTAAAACTGAGTTGAAAGTCCTGTCTTACTGTTTCAGATGAAATAATAACAAACTGGATTACTGCAGTTCACAGATTAGCCTACGTTATGTTAAATAGGGTATAGTAAGAAGGAAGAGATAAAATCTACAAGATTAGGTTCATTGATAATATTAGGGATGGTTGAACCTGAAAAGGCTCCTGCTCCTTTTTTTGGCATTATGATATGATTTTTTTATAAGCATTAATAAATTGTGAAAATATAGGCAGAATAGATAGGTCTGATAGCAAGATTGAATAGGAAAATTCACTATGAACAGCTGAGAGTGAAACCTGAATTAATAGGAAGAGGGAGACATAGGCTAAGATAAGAAATAACAGACACCAATATCCAATGATGCCCAGACTCTTCTAGAGTTGAAGAACAGTTGTACAAGACAAGGCCATCAGGCAAGGCTCATTGTGGAGGCTAGGGCTCACATTGTACTGTAACACCATACAAAATAAATTAAAATGAGTTTCAAAATTTTCTCTTGATATGTTACTATACCTAATAATGTAAGAGTATCAAGTTTTACAGTTAGAAGCTCTGGATAGGCTAATTTACTCTTCTAATCTCAGTATAATACCAAATTGGAGAAACACTATCCTTTACACCAGTTAGAAACCAAGACAAATTTAATTATCTGAATTGAAAGTGGTAATTAAAATTATATATTTTACTTGCTGATCCTTTTGATATTCTTAATTGGCTTTAGGAAGTACTAGCAGACCTGACGATGCTTCACAATTGCTAGATTTAGGGATGTAGATAGATTGATTGAATACAATGGAAAGTTTGGTATAAATTAATATTTTTAGTTATTTACACATTAGATTAATGATTGAATAAACTGCTTATTATATCTATTTAGCTTATAGCTGGCTATAAATAACATTATATAATAAAAATATATGGTAAAAATATTAGAAATAACATCAACATGACTCAACCAATCTAGACGAAACTTGGGACTGGTTTTGGGTACCATGAACTGCACCAAAGGGCACAAACATAATCTAATTAAACATTTTAGGACCAGAGCTATAACTTAAAACATTTGAAAAGTTTTTCTTTATATGAAATAAGTATTTCACCATTTTTTATTATTATGGCACGACAGTCCTCCGAGAACTCAGGCCTCCTCCCCCACAATCAACCAATATATGGGCATAAAATATAAATTTAGTTAATATAGGTTAGAAGACCAGACATTCAGCTTTCAAATTGTTGTATTTGTATCGAAATTGGATAAAATGCAGAGTCATCATGAACGATTATATGAACAATGGTCACTGGTAAAAAATCCTCCCAATAAATCAAATTCGAAAAATTCTAATTTTTAATTTCTTTGAAAAACAATATTTAAAGGTGATAAAAGAATATGATTTCCTTTTTTATAAAACAATTTTTTTTTTATCTACTTTACTGAAATCCTCATTCTTTTTCTTTTTTTTTTTTTAGTGAATAAAAAATCATTTAATAGAATCTGTAATATTTTTCTCATGCTTCAGAAAGAGACAGATTGATTGGCATACAGTCACCATGAAAAAAATGTTTACTTTCTGAGATACTCTCCAAAAATGCTTAATTTTAATAATTACTTTTTGTTTATTGGATTAGCCTATGTACTTCCCGGAAAAATTGTGAATGTTTAGCCAATAGCCGCTTCACAATCGGATGAACAGAATAGCAGCGCATAAAGTATCAATAAACAAATATTGCTTTTTATATATAGGGTGTTTTTTTAAGCCCGATAGAACTTGAAATTGTAAAAAATAACACAAAAAATTAAATTGTAATCAAAATTTTTTTTTTATTCGAAAGATCAATACGTGACATTAACATTTGAAAATGATTTCGGGCATATGGGCACCGCGGCTGTTCTTGACGAAGCGCATTCTGGACGTCCAATTTTGGCCGTATGTCATGAATAACACGAACAATGCTGGCCTCCAAGGCGTCAATTGTTGCTGGTTTATCAGCATAAACCAGTGACTTCACGTAGCCCCACAGGAAATAATCGAGAGGTGTCAAATCGCACGACCATATGCGGCAATTTTGCTTATTAACAAACCCGTTAAGCCAAAAATGCGCCTCATCGCTGAACACAATTTTACAGAATGCGCTTCGTCAAGAACAGCCGCGGTGCCCATATGCCCGAAATCATTTTCAAATGTTAATGTCACGTATTGATCTTTCGAATAAAAAAAAAATTTTGATTACAATTTAATTTTTTGTGTTATTTTTTACAATTTCAAGTTCTATCGGGCTTAAAAAAAAACCCTATATTAGATTGAAAAATAAAGTTCCACTGCCATCACTCTTATATTACAGTAAAGGAACTTTGGGCAATCAAAGCGGAAATTAGTTTGCTTTTTCTATTTCAAATGGATGTTTAGCTTGGAATTTACTATTTCTTTTTAAACATCGTGTTTCACATTTTTGTAAGTTAAAATAATATCGCTCTTTTTCTTCAGCTTGGCAATGATTCTTTTGGTCAGAAATACAAAGCTCATTTAACAAGTATGGGGATCAATACTCAACATGTCACTCTAACTGATGATATTACTTGCGGTATGGCACAGATTACAGTGTCAGAAAATGGTAACTCAAATCTGCGAATAATATAATTGCTATTTTTTTCCATTTAATTTATAAAAATTATTGTTATTAGGTGAAAATGCTATTGTGATTGTGGCTGGTGCTAATAAAAAACTTTCACTTGATGATGCAAAGAGAGCTGAAAACTTTCTTATGAAGTCAAAAGTAGTCCTCTTTCAATTTGAAACACCAGTTGAATCTACCATTCAAACCTTAGAATTCATAAGTAGTAAAGGTTAGTTTTAGACTAATATTTACACTTTTAATAGTTGGAAAAAATAATGAAATGTTATAAAGATGATAGTCATGATAAGTGAAAATTTTAACCCCATTTAAAAATTGAATGTAGCCGAGGAATTAATTTACAAAGATTTCTTTCTTTTGTTTTTTTATATAATTCATTAATATACTGGTATAATGGGAGGAATGAGTCCAGCAAGTGGGCCTATTGGTATTTTTTGCCAATCTAAAAACAATGAAAATCTACTATTTCTTTTTGTTGAATCTTTTAGTTTTCCAAATGAAATTTATAAGGAATGGCCATTCAATGGAGGAAGAGTAATGCTCTAGGATTCTATCAGAGCTTATAAGAGTGACTATCGGGGGACAGGGCATTAAGGGATTTTTTCTTATTATTATTATTGATTGGAGAAATTTGTCGGTGGTTGCGGTCAGCAAAGAACAACATAAATAAACAAAACCATATGTATTTATTTTATGCCGACATTTCGACCTGAGTTTCAGGTCTTCATCAGGGGTTGTGGCATTGAAGGCAGGTTTATAACCCAGTTATTATTATTATTGGTGTTATGATCTCATTGCATCAGGCTGTGGGTTCAGGAGCCCTCCAAAGTCCATCCAGCCTCATAAAGTGGGTACCTGGCGGTCGAGCATAATTCTGACCAAATCACCTTGCACATCTGTTCTACTTCCTTAAAAACTACTGCACCCTTGACCGTTCATGGGTTGTTGCAGATTTAATTTTTTTTTTAAATTAATATATATATAATTGATTGGAGAAGATGGTCGGGGGATGCAGTCAGCAAAGAAACAACATAAATAAACAAAAAATATTTATTTATGCCGACGTTTCGACCCGGCACGTTTATTTATGCACACCCTCCGACCATCTTCTCCAATCAGTAATCTACAGTCAACTATATACACCTCAATAATATGTATATATAAAAGGAAAACTGTGGGTGTAATGTGTCCAAATGATGTTCTTCAATAATTTTTATTGATATTTACTAATATCTTAATAGAAAAAAAAGCAACCAAAATTGTTTACAATATATTAATTAAATTTTGTAAAAGGATTATTTTCAAATTGTAAGAATGATAATTAAGTCAGCAATTGTAACTTGTTGACATAGAGTAAGAAATATCCTGAATTATTTTTGCTCTTAAAAAATACTAATGTAAATTATATACTTAATATAATTATTTATATTATCTATAAAAGATAGTGCAGGTGCAGTCAAAATAACTCGAATAGTAAATAACTATTTATTATGAACCCGCATTTCTCCCCACTTTGCTAGGCTTCATCAGGGCTAAAAAAAGATACAAATAATTAAAAATTATGTAACAGATTAAGGGAATAAGATAACATGAAATAGAAGTAAACTAAGGTGTGATTAAAAATGATCGACAAGGTCTGTAGAGCATACCGAAAAAAAAATATATATATTTATTTAAGTATATTATTTTATCTCTTTCTATATTTTATATTTTCTTATATTTCATAATAACATCTTACTTTAATATTATTTTATAGCCATTCGTTACCCGTTAAATTCCTCCACTCCCCTTTCCTGTTGATATCTGGCATCTGCCTAAAGCCATTCTTTTGCTTTCCTTCATTCTGAAAAGTGGATTATCTTTTTTGTTCATTATTTTCATGGCCTTTACTTTATTCGTATTTCCCCTATTTTTTGTCTCTTAGTGTATACTATATTTTTATATTCCTCTTTTATTTAATTTTTATTGTTACTATTTCCATTTTAATTAATTGTCTTATACTTCTTTGTATTTCTTGTTTATTTATACTTTTCATTGAACATCTTATTTTTATTTCCTTCAATTTACTTTGTTAATTTTTATACAAAATTTCATTTTTATCACTTTTAACCTCACCTTAGTTTACTTTTATTTCATGTTATTTTATTCCCTTACTCTGTTACATGATTTTAGTTGTTTGTATCTTTTTTAGCCCTGAAAAGTGAGGCGAAATGTTGGTTCATAATAAATAGTTTATTTACTATTTAAGTTATTTTTACTGCACCTGGACTATCTCCCTTTAATTAAATACAGACAGTAAATCAATGATCTTCCAATATTTATATTTCCACTTTCCCATTTTCTTTAGGAGGACCATTAACTATTGTAAACGGAGCTCCGGCGTTAGAAAATGTAAACCATCGATTATTTGAACTATGTGATGTATTCTGTGTGAATGAAACTGAGGTAAATTTTCATAACTATACACACTACATATTGATTGTATACATACGTACATGTACACAATAAAAATACTTAAAAAATATATTAAAATTAATTTATAAGATTAAGTTTAGTTAGTGTATGGAAGTACATATTTTACACTTTCAACATTATTTTATTCTGTTAATTCAAAATTTAAGAAAAAATTAGATTCAATATAATAATATGAGGCATTGTGGATACAAAGGGTGAACTAGAGATTTGATCCTTAGTTTTTACCCATTTTTTTTTTAACCCAAAAGAAGGGTATTGTATTTTGGGAGGTCTCATGCCCTGTTCATTTGTAGGTGTCTAACCTAATGACTCAAATGATTTTCAATTCTGATGGCTCAAATTATACATGAGATACCGTGATTTCTTTGAAACAATTCGAGCTCAAAATATAGAAAAAATATTGTATTAAATGAATTAAATCTATCCATCTGTGGCTGTGTAACCATTTCGTAAGTTTACTGCTCAACCAATTTTGAAGTTGGATGTCTCAAGTTTGTGTTTTGTAAAAATTTAAGCTCAAAAAAATATTTTATTATATTTCATAACTTCCTTAAAGGTCTTAGTGCTGTCCATTGCAGGTTTGAGAATCAAATGCATTTTACAATGGAATCTGTTCGTGTTTGGTTAGGACATTCTTTATTTACAAAATGTAATGAAGTCAGCAGGAGCGCGGTAGTACCATGGTAAGATGTGATGCTACTAAATCCAAGGACCTTGTTTGAATCTGGCTGGACAGAAAATTGTTTTCTGTTACACTGTAGCCGTGAGTCAACTCCTATGGGTTCTGGAGCCCTCTTGGGATCCACCCAGTCTCATAAATTGGGTATCCTTAGTTGGGTAAAAAATCTGGCAGTCGAGCGTGATGGCAGTTCAGTTCACCCTTTGTATCTGCAATGCCTCATACCTTGAAAGAAGTTTTCTCTGAAGATTGGTATTTAATGGTCTGTAAAGAAAATATTTTCAGCTCTGTTAATTTTTTTTAGGCCAGTTTAATGACTGGTTTACCAGTAACATCAATTAAGGAATCATATGCTGCTTTAGAAAAGCTACAGTCTTTTGGGTGTAAGACACTTATAATTACACTTGGAGGAGACGGTGCTGTCTTCTCTGAAAATGGAAGCAACCCAAAGCATATATGCGCTCCATGCGTCACTCCTGTTGATACTGTGGTAGGTATACTTTTGCATCTGTGGTTGGGTTCATCTACAGAGAAGTGCCTCGTTTGGTTATAAATGAATTGTTTCTGGAAAAAAAAAATCTGAGAGCTATAATTTTTCAAGAAAGTTATTTAATAACTTTGATTCAAGTGTTTAATAAAACAGAACAGAATAAAAAGAATTGGGATATTTTAAAGCTGAGCATATACAAAACTTTTCTCTAAATAAAAATTACCAATTTAGACATGTATATTCCTTGCTCTCTCAACATATGCAACTTCTGATTGTCAATAGAATGATAAGCCTTCTTGAAATCAATATATAGCTTGCGAACTAATACTGAAAATTAGAAATTATAAGTTTTCTAGAATTTTCATTGCATTAATTAATATTGATATTTGAATTATATTTAATTTTTAAATAGATACCTTAGGTTAAAACTAAAATGGCCTATCTGCAAATTTTGTTATCTTGGGTTATGTTGTGTTGTTACATGGCTTTCTATTCTCTTCACAGTGCCAAAAAGGCACAGCTGAATATGTGATCTCACTAATTAAATGTATAAATTGATCAGTTGATTTCACTCCTTTAGAAATATGTATATTATCAAAAGTAGAAACTATCTGTTATTATAATTCATTGATAAGCTACTTTGGCTTTTTACCAATGATATACTAATGGTTTTATTTATGATTCTTTTTTATTTTATTATATAAATTTTTCATAATTTAGGAAACATAATTTTTTCAGGGTGCAGGTGATGTATTTATTGGTGCATTGGCATATCTGACAGCTACATTACCAAATACAACTTTATCTACTAGGATATCTAGAGCCTGCTCAATCGCCTCAGTAAGTGTCATGTCTAAAGGAACTCAATCAAGTTTTCCATTTAGAAAAGATCTTCCCTCGGAACTATTTGTTGATGATGATAGCTAAGTCCCTTTTCTTTTTAAATGGCTGTATGGTGGCCTTTAAAATCCTTTAAGCCGTTTTACACTTTTGATCTGCAACAGACTGATCATTCTTTCCTGAATTCTCTGGATCGTATGTATTGAATTAGTGACAGCCAAACCCTTCCTACTGTTCATACACATTCTTTTATTTTGTTTATAATCAATTTTAATGTTTCGTAGTGCAAATGACTACGGTTATTAAAAAGCATTGAGGTATAATCTATATATTTCACTCCTGTAAAAATACTAGGTGACAGCTTTTCTAATCAGATTTTTAGAGCCCATCAATCATTATATAAAACAAAAACAACGAATATTTCTATTTTGAAACTAAATTTTTAAAAAAATATGACAGAAATAAAGACAGAGTTCATTATTGTATTAAAAAAATATAAAATATTTTCTTTTTTCATCTTGGAAATATTGAATAAAAACCTTTACTATCAAATGTAACTATTTCATTTGATTATTAAAATCTTCTTTTTATTCACAAAATAAATAGTTATCTTAACTTGAATAGATATATATTATGTTTATTTTCAGACTTTTATAAGTTAAAGTTTCAAATATTTGAATTATTTTAAATAAAATATGTCTATGTTTTTATTACTTATTCATGTACAAATAAACATATTTATGTTAATTTGTTTACTTTATTATCATATTAAAATCCCTTCTATATTAGTAAGTTATGATGCTAAATTATTATAATGGAAGCCTATATTACTCTTCAGAACTCACACAATGAGTATTCATTAAATGAAAAATAGGCTTCCTTTATAATAAATAATATATTACTTATTGTCATAATGTGATAGTTTAGGGAGGGAGTTATAATATGGAAAGGCGTATTGTCTGCCTTAATACTAAATCCCTATATAAACAAACAGTGATAATGTAAATAAAAAGCACTAAGAGCGAGAATAGAATAGTCTTATTTCAGTATTCATGTGCATTGTTACTCTGCCCTTTTCTTATAGTGTTCTTTATGACAACTCAGGAGTTATTCATTCATATGACTGTTAATAATATGTATTTTTGTGGATCTTAAACATCAGTCAATAAGACAACTATATTGAGGCAACATTTCACAACTTTATTGTTTGCATAGTCATGCCCTACCATTGGAGATTATTATAGAGTATAATTGAAGATTAATAACTATAAAAATCACTTACAATTATCTGTTACAGTATGGTTTACATTGATGTGTTACTACTAACTCTAGGTTTGTGCCAAAACTGAGTAGAGGTTGTCCTTATGTAACATATTGGAATATTTGAAAGTAATAAAACTTTTATAATTAAAGTTTATTTATCCATTTTTTTTTATTTGAAAATAAAACTTTTATAAATAAAGTTTATTTATCCATTTTTTTAATTTGAAAATATTTTCTATCATTCTGATGGAAATCAAAGAAAATAGTCAAAATAAATACTATGATTAATAATTTGCCCCTTTTTTTTTGTTAAACCAACAGAATTGAATCATTAATTATTAAACTATTTTTCGAATACCAAAATCTTTAATTCAATTTGTTAAAATCTTTTATTCAAGTTATTGTTTTAGATTCTTTCATTATTGAGATTTTGGTAAACAAAATATTCCTGAGGAACTTTACATTTAAAAAATAAAGTGAACTATGAATTGTGTATGAATGAATGTAAGAAATATTCATTTATTTGTGTACAAATAAAATATGTTGATTTTTATATTATATATACATAATTACCTGAATTTCATTTGTGCTAAGAAAGTATAAGTACTTACCTTTAACTTAAAAGAAGCTTTGTATCATTTTAATATAAATTTGGCTGAAGCATGACTTGATTACTTTTTGATTTTGAGTAAAAAGTATGTGAGTACAAAGTGTGATCAAGTATCAAAATAATCATTAATTTTGTAATCAATTCTATGAGACTTCAAAATGTTTGAGTACTTTTGCAATGCGACCATTCTCCAATTTTGGTGCTATTTCAGTTACGAGCTTTTTAAAAATGAACAACCATCTGAATATAAACGATTATATTAACTTTTTTATTATCCTCCTTGAAGCCAACATTTCCTTCTACCTCTGAGATTCTTGTCATTAATTACTGTTAAGTTTTAAAATATGTAATGATTGTCTTATCACTTCCAATCCCTATCAGAAACAAAGGGTAAGACTTTACTAATCAATGGTATCAGTTTCTATTGCAGTAAATCTAAAAAAAATAGCTGCTGTCTTTTCAGCATTTATTTCAAGCGTTGGTATAAAACATGATTTGATTTGAAGATAGAACACAACTATCACTAGAACATTTTTTGCCTTCGTCACAAATGCAATATAATCTTACAAAGGAAAATTTAGGGCTGAAAAGTAATCAGAACACACTAGTAGGAAATAGAAAATAAATGGTCTCCTTATTTACTACAACCTCAATACATGGTTTCATGTATGTTTTGTATATTAAAAAGTTATGTAGTATTTCAGAACCTCTTTACATATATGCTTATCTTTTTTTTTTTTTTGTTTTGTGAAGCTCCTCTTGAGTGGGTAGATTAAAAATGGTTGCATTATCTCTCCCTAGCCCCAATGAAAATTCTTAGCTAGATCAGGATGGTCAAAATATTTTCTTTTCTAAAATATTTGCTATAGGAGCCCTTTAGCTTTTGACAGATGGAATTCTCAAATGGTAGAAAAGGACACTGATGTTGGTGAAATTAATAAAAAAGACATTATTCTTCTTCTTTCATGCCCAAAATTGTTTTTTTAAAAAAGAGAAAAATGGTATTTTCAATTCCCATCCAAATTGAAATGCAATCAAGAGGAGTTAATGCAATGAGTCTCAGCTTACCAGATTGCTATTTTTTCCTTTTTATTTATTTTGCTTGAAGTCATGGAAGCAGTTTTCCCCTTTCTGAAAGAGGTTTAAGTATATATTCATTATATATTCAATAACATAGCACCAAAAGCTTTAGTGAGTGCCTTTACATCCTGATCAAACATATTGACGGCTTACTCCACAGTGGTGCTAAGTAGATTTCCACCTAACTTAACAAACAATATGATTGAAGGTTCTCTCTTTTAGGAAAATTACAACTTTTCAATTAATTTTCCTAAAAGGGGAGAGAGAACTTTTAATTGTCTTTTTCATGAAGCTAGAGGAAATATACTCAGCACCACTGTGAAGTAAGCCGTCAATTTATTTGTTTATATAGCATATTTAATATTATATATTATTAATAATTTGATATTACAATCTCAATGGATTTTTATTGTCATTATAGATGTGATAATACTGAAAAAGTTAGTGTTTTAATTATTTTAGGCAGAACTAGTTTTTTGTTGGAGTTTAATAATATGGTTTTTCATTGAAAATCATATTAGATCAAAATATTAAGACTGACTACTGCTAAATAAATATTTGTTATTGAAATTAATGGAGTATGAGGTGCTCTATATCATATTATCACTACCTAGACTAAGTATTTTTAAAAAACAAATATCGGAAAAACTATAATATTGTGTGTAACTGCTTCAAAAGTTATAAAGGAGCATTGTTTAAACCAAATAAAAAACTCCACTTTAATTTTTACTACTAACGGTTTATCAAAACAGCTAAGATGCTTGTATTTAAAAAAAAAAAAAAACACTTGTCAGAAAACCACAAATCTAGGAAAATGAAAAAAAAAATATATATATTTGTACAATAAAAAAAATATGTTGTATCTTCATCCCATAAATACTCTTTATATAAGGAATCAGAACTGAACGAGTTATACCAATGTCCTTTAGCTGTGGAGTGAATCCAGCATTCAGTTAAAAAAAAAAACAATAATCCAATGTATAATAATGTTACAGTTCTATTCTTATAATCACTCTGAAATAATAACTTATGGCATGTGTTGATAAAACAATTATTTATTAAAGAGGATGAAAAATGTTAAATATAACAAGCAACTAATTACATTTTGCCCACGGCAACTGCCACTTTCTAAAACTAGATCATCTGTGAACTCTTAAGAGTGGAATAGTTTTTATAAAATGTAGTAACATTGAGATCATCTCATAAAGATCCTCATATTCCAAGGCAGCCTCATGAAGAACAATAATCAAGTGGTGAGTTTTTGCTAGAAACATCCCAAAACAGGTGGAATTTTTACTGTGTAGATATTTGCAGATGCTTTTACAGTATGACATGTAGTGTTTTTGACAGAATCAGTTGTTTAATTAGAAGTGTGATACATCACACTATATGATGGCCCTTTTAACTCATTTTTCAATTTTTTTTTTACAAGCAGGGTTTTTGCTACCAGCCTCTCAATTATGTTAACTATATTATGTTCTTTCCCTTTAATGCCTAATCTACTCCGACAATGATCAAGTAAAATCTATTAAGGTTACTATATACCTGGCCAACGACAGTGATCTACTTGGAGCCATAAAAAAAGAATAGAGATAAAACTGGATATAATGCCAAAAACATTATTATAACTTTCTGTTGGTTTTTTTTTTTTTTACAAAATAACTGTCAATTATGCGTGTTAAAGGAAGAAACTACCTAGTGTCTTTTAAAGTGTTAGTTGGACATATAACAATATATATTTCATTTTAGATCCAAGATTCTTTTTCATCCTAACCACTATTATGAGGGAGTTAAATAACTCTGATGTTTATTTATTGTAATAGCATATTCAATGTTATGTAACCTTAATATTTAACATCCAAATGTTAGATATATACAATATCTTAACCTTATCAATACACTTGCTAATGTTCAATACGTTCCTTAAACATTTTAAGTCCAATTAATATCAAAGATAAAATCTCAATATTGTAACGAATCATCATAAGTTAATGAAACCGACTGTCACTGACTACATTATATCAACATAAACCTTACCCTTTACAACCAATCTTATCGAACATGACAGAAATACGAGTCAATATTATTGCTACAATATACCCCTAAAACAGTCAAAATATTTTGTAAAAATTCGATACTGATCGTATATAAGGCCCAGAAGTAAAAATGTGAATAGATACTAATGCAGTTGATTCACACGACAGCCACGGGCATCCCTGCCATTTAAGCAGGTCATGAAATATAATAAAACATTTTTGTTAAGTATTTTGAGCTCAAATTGCTTCAAAACACTCACAGGATGTTACTGAGCATCTTAGGACATCAAATTTAAAAATATTTTTGTAGTTCGCTCAAATTGCCGCCCATAAAATGATCTTTTCATGTGACACCCCTAAATAGATCCATCTTGCTTTGGCTTTGCCATAGTCGGGTAAAAAATGTAGATCGATTCCAATAACTTATTTTGCATAAATGAACTTTTTTGTATAACTTATTTTGCACAAATGAACTTTTTTGTGCAGTAAACAGCTAGTAAATTTTCGACATAGGTTTTCATCAACTCCAACCAGTGATTCAATAATGGTAATGGGTCATACCAATGGGGCTAATGTAGCTATGTCAAATCACCGATATAACCAATGTAATGATCACAAGTTCGAATGTCCCTATTTCCTAAAAGTTAGACCAGAAAAACTTTATTTTATTGGAGGCTATCACATCTCAAAGACTTGTAAAAAAAAATAACATATATTACTGTAATACAAATTAAAAATCTAATTTTCAAAATTAAGTGGAGGTCTTATGGTAACGTTGATGCACATGCCCAGATAATGGATAGTACCACCAACTATTATATGTGGTTTACACCATCATAGTGGCTTAAATAGTTTTCATTATCACCCAAAATTAAGCTTAGGTTCCATGGTGACAGTGAGTTTGTTGTGCATGCAAAGATAATCGACAGTATTACCAACCATCAAGCAAATCCTGACAGGACAGCAAATGTTAGGTTATGTGATATTTCCTGCGATAGCTTTCGCCATCACTATTAATGTGCTTAAAACTAAATTTTGGACTTTTCCAAAGTTACTCTTTCCAACATTGTTGAATTAGTGGGGAAAAAAGTTATTATTTTAGGTTATCTAAAATACAACTTCATTAATTTTCTGTAAATTTACATCAATTTACCACTGAGAATATATTTTGAAACTGAGGTGAATGGGGAAGTATTCAAAAATAACTTTCCCTCATATAAACATTATGAACTTAAAAATTAAATTGTGAACTCTTGGAACATGTGAAGGGCTCCCTTTAAAAAGGTTTTAACTACGAAATTGAACAACAATTTTTCAGCAAGAAAATAGTTTCCAGTTGAAACTATTTTCTGATCGAATCTGGCTGGTGCTAGTGAAGTGATTTACTCCATAATCCTAAACGTAGGCCCTTATGTTCCAAAACTGAACCTATGATAATTTGATCAAAATTTATACTTTTTTCCTTATCCCTGATAAAATTTGACGAGATGTTTACAACCTTTTTAGAGGAAGCCCTTCATTTATTTAGATCTTACAAAGTTGCATGAACCAAAAACTGAGGAGAGATATATAAATAAATTGATACGCAAGATCTGTATAATATATTGATTCCGCAACTTATTTAGTAGAATCAAAATGAACTATTAACTAACACATCTCAACTTTTGAGTTGTTGCTCATTTATTTATGCTGGGATAAGGATATACACGTATATATATATAGAATAGTAAATAAGGTGACAATGATAATAATTCAACGAACTGTCATATTTTATTTAACAAAAAGCGAGATGGGTGAAAAGATTTTGCCAGTGGCATTGTAAAATTAAGATCATATAGATGTTAAATAGATCAAGCCTACAGATACTTCATGAATTCTTTTTTATAGTGAATAAAATATTAACAAAGTAAGGAGATGGTGATTCTTTAATAATTTCTTTTTTTTTTCTTCTTTCAAAGCAAATTATAATCACATATATAAATTTATGCTTATGTACATATAAATACAAAGATGTATCTATAAGTACATAGATTTATAAGTGTGATTTTCAAAATATAATCATGCCGATTTTGCCCTCTTCCTCTTTTTTTATTTTTATTTTCATTCAAAGAGATCTATAGGCTTGAAATTTTCAAATATTTACTATAAGGAAACATGTCATTTAAACTAATAGTATTAATCTAAATAAGATAGCTCAAACTCTCATTAGTCAATATAAATAGTCTACAATCACAAAATCTTACTCCTTTTTTTTAATCTTTTTTTTTTTTTTTTTTTAAATTTTTTTACTTAGCATTTCATTAAGTCAGTGTTAGCTATAGAAATGGTAGAGCATTGTAAAAACAAAAACTGCTAACTGATAAAACAAATACAAAACATTAAAAAATAAATTATTATTAATAATAGGAACTGCATATTCTAGAGCATTTCTTCCATTGGTGGAAAACATTCCTTACATCTGTAATCACTAAATCAACAAAGATGATTCGTAATTCATTAAATAGAATTTTATAAAATATGCTAATGATTACATACCGAAATGTTAATAATTAATAACAAGTATAAAATTATTTCAATGGAGAGGGATCCCAGTGCTTCCCACCAGCTAGCGACTAATCGATAAAACTTTGGTTGACTGTACAGGCATTCAAATCATTTCGATTGGAAGAGCAAAACTTTTTGTTTTGTTACATTTTTGTTTTCTCAGCTTGTGCTATGCCATTTCTATGCAAACAATCTGTGGGGTCTGTCATAATAAATATACTCAACAACGCTCTAATAATCATAATTACTATAATATGTATGTACATCACAACAAGTCATACCTTAGACATAGAAGCATGTAACTTACACTACTGAATGTATTTTTTTTTTTTTTTAAATTGGTATACATGTTACATTATTTAAAAAATAAATGTTTATTTTCGAATGGATACAAGAAACAAAACAGAGGTAAATAAATAAACCTGAAGTCCCTACCCTTTAAAGGTACAATGGAACGTGAAGGTGAGGGGGAGCCCTGATCTCACCATTAACCATAATTTATCTGGCCATAACTTTTTATGTGTGTAAGATATTTTATTTACTTGCCGTATAAATTTCCCCATAATAAAAGGTATTAAAATCAAATAAATTTATAAAAACTATCCTAACAGGTTGTTAAAAACAAATGCTTTTATTTAAATATATATATTTACTTTATTACATACATATATATATACATATACATAATGCATACATATACATATGCAAATATCTACCACCTGTTACTTTACACATATGAGGTGCAAAGTGCACTTCTACGTTTGTGTAAATTAGGAGATGGTTGTTACTGTGAATAAATATGGTAGCTATGTGAAATTATTGACATAACCACTTATGATTTGGCCTGGTAACCATTACTAAAAAGGTTTTCAACTGAAAATTAAAAAATAAATTTAAATCTGTCATTAAATTGCTTTTCTATAAAAGGGTATAATTATTTACCTATAATTGTATTTCACCTATGTTTATATTTATATAAATGAGTATATTACCCATATATGTTTGATGGTTATAAATAACTACTTGGGATTATTAATTTTTTTAATCATATTGTAATGTTCCCCCTTGCGACTATATACATACATACATACATATATATGTATATGTATATATATACATATATACTTATACAAATTTAGATAATTTAAAATTCTAAACAAAATAAAAATTATATTAAAAAGGACATACACCCAACCTCACGATCACCATTTCTTTTTTTATAATAGCAAATCCATAATAACAGGATAATCTATAGATACAATTCATTTACAAAGGAGTAGCGACTGAGGGTGCATTAAGTCATCTTTGTATAATAATAACAATAATCATAATAATAATAATAGTCATATTATATAATATATAATATGTATACAATGTGGTTTCATATACGACCAGTACAAATAAGAATTCTTATTAACTACAGTCCTAGAGACATATATATAATGTTTTTATTCATTTATACATACCAAATAGTTTATTTAATTTCCTTTTTTTACTTCCTCTCTTTTTTTTCTTTTTTAATATTATCTCTAAATTTTTATAATTTTTTTAATAATAATCATAACCTCATATAAATCTAAGAAAAACTAAGTTTTACATGTTTGGCAAGTCAAATAAAAGAAGAAACACATCACAAATAACTAAGTGCCTTTTTTATGGATTCGTCTGTGGTTAGGCTTCATCACTTATCTTAATGCAATAACTATAAATATTGTTACTATCACTAGTGGCAGCATGGTGTTAAAAGAATCTAGTTACATAATCTTTTATATTATTACATGTGTTAACAAATTTGAGGTAAGTACAATGCCCTGAGAGCTCTTCTCCATTATTATTATCATTATTATTCCTATTATCAAAGGTCAAGAAGTAAGGAAATAAAACCAAATAACAAAACTTAAATCAAAAGTGATGTATTGATGACAATGTGTGAGTCAAACGCCTGCCGTTATACTGACATGTGATTCTTCAATTATTTAACGACTAGCGAGTGAAATGTGAGGGAGGGGGGAGAGAGAGGAGAGAGTTAATAGGAAGGGGGAAAAATACATATATATATAGAGAGAGAAGGACAAGGGAGAACAATTGTTGCTAGTTAGGCCAGGTCTGGTCCCCATTGTTTATACATGTTAAAATTAAAATAATGTTAAATAAAATCTTTCAAAAGACTGAGTTCAGGAATTTGAATCGCCTCACATGAAATTAATAACAGAAGAAGAGTTCATGATCAGTTTGAGCTATGAAAAATATGAAACAAACTTTTAACATACTGTACAGAGAAGTAAAATAAAAAGAAATAAAAGGCTAAAAAATTCTACTATCATCTCAAAATAACATAAAACTCAGTCTTGTTTTAACGCACTGACTGATTGATTTGCAAGCCTTTTTTTTCCAAGTTTTTTTTTTCTCAAAAATTGTGGAATCATTCTTTTGAAGAAATCATCTCTTAAATTTTTTTTAATTTTTTTTTTTATTTTCCGCTATTTTCTTAAAGTCATTACATTTAAATTTACATTATTATAATATACTTTTCAAATGCATTGTAATGATTCTGTTACTGTCCGACGTAAATCCATTAAATATATAATAATTATTTATATTTAGTGAAGTTAAGGATTCGTTGACAAAATGAACTAATATAAAAATCAATCGAACCTTCAACTTCCAGTAGGAAAGTACAGAAGCTTACAATAGTCAATTAATGTTATATTCTTTAATATAATTTTTTTTCATTAACAAAAACAAAAAATAGAACAAAAATAAAACAAAAACTGTGCTTGTTCCTTTCCCTCAAGAGAATTTATTTGGCCCATCAGGAAGGGTATGGGATTGCAAACACGCTTACACACTCGTTATCATCAATATATATATATAAATATATATATATGGTTTGCAGATATAAGTATATATAGTTTTTAAAAAAGAAGGTGTACACCTTTTAGCTCTATGAACACAGACTGGTTATGTAGGGTGTCAGAGAGGTTCAGTGTGAGGCAAGCGGAGACTGCTGTATTGATGGGCAGATAGAGTCCGGATCACCACGTGGCCCACTGAAGTACCTTCCACCGTAACGACGGCCGCCACCTCCACTACTGGCAGAGGGGTAGCCTTCCACCTCCATCTGCTGGCTCTCCCCAGCACCGTTACGTCCACCACCTCCCGCTGGCCCTCCTGCACAAAGCATTACATAATTAGAATAGAAAAAAGAATTCTTAAAAATCTTAGGCAGTTAACAAACAAAAAATAATAAACACATTAGATCCAGAAGTAGCTTTTTTTTTTTTTTTAATTCAAAATTACAATCATAATGAAGGCAGAGGGCATACTCTCATAGTACATGTTCACAGACATGCATAAATAAATAATTAATTTCTAATAGACCAAAATAAATAAGACCCCATTACGTGAATCAGTCACAAATTCGAAAAACAAAAAAAAAACATAAGAACAAATGATGTGAACAGCAAAGAATATTAACCTTCATGTTTACTTTCCTTGCTTTAAAACATGTGACTTTTTTGAAATTAATTAATTAATTAATGGCACCAGCCAGGTGTAACTTTTCGGTCATTTCACCTGTTTTGATTTACAGTAGTATTTAATAAGTGTCTACATTTCTATTTATATTTTCTATATAACATCATTTCTCTGCAAGATGAAATTTTATAGTTACTTTAGTTTATGTGTTAATTTATTTTTATGGAGTATCGATACAGAGTTAATAGAATCATTTACCTTCAACATAGAAGTAAATTGTAAAAGAACCTCAACATGGCCAGTCGGAATGATAGGAAAGCGAAGATGGATGTTCACATTGGCCTTGTAAAAGTGATAATTAGGAATTATTAAGTAATTTTTAAAAAACGAATCTACAAAAATTTGAAGAGCCTTCTCCTCTTACTGAGAAAATAGAGGGGCAGCTGCATGTGCTTCATTTATCAATCAAGCTTTCTGTTTATTACGGAGCAAAAGGAACATTGCACAAGATTCTTTTGGTATCTCATATAAATATAGTGTAGAGGTCTTGGTGATTCAATCAGTCTGGCTTTTGAATGATGACTGATCATATAGTGGCCCCATGAATGATCTTAGTTG